>NC_089592.1:27828665-27979241 GCF_019320115.1 Miscanthus floridulus | reverse complement strand
ATTTTCCTCCAATCTCTTCCATACCTCATTTGCTCTTTCACAATCCTTGATTTGCTCAAACACCTTGGAATCAATGGCATTGTATATGGTGTTGAGAGCCATTGTATTGCATTGCTTGTTGATCTTATCTTGGTTGGTGGGATCATCGGGATCAATGATAGCATAGTCATTCTCGGTCACTTCCCATACTTGATCATTGATTGAACCAAGATACATCCTCATCTTTCTCTTCCAATAATCATAGCATGTGCCATCAAAGAATGGTGGTTTGCCCCCCACATGGTTGAACACAACTTGAGCCATAATTTGACACCGAGTTGTTAAGCCTTTAATCAAATGGTGACCATAGCTTCGATACCACTTGAAAGGTCCTAATATGGCTAGAGGGGGGGTGAATAGCCTATTTAAAAATCTACAAATCAACTAGAGCAATTTGATTAGTATGACAAATAGCGAAATGCAAACTTGCTCTAGCTCTACAAGGGATGCAAGCCACCTATCCAACAATTCTAGTAGCAATGATTACTAGGCACACAACTTGCAAAGTTACTACTCACTAAGAGCTCTCAATCTTGCTACTCTAAAGAGCTCCACTAGATGAACTTAAAATAACAAAGCAAGCTCTCAATTCTAATTACACTAAAGAGCTTGCCACAACTAGTTTACAAGAATATAAATGAGTGAGTAGGGTGATTATACCGCCGTGTAGAGGAGTGAACCAATCACAAGATGAATACTAAATCAATCACCGGGAGAATACCAAAGGGCAAGAGACAACCATTTTTTCTCCAAGGTTCACGTGCTTGCCGGCACGCTAGTCCTCGTTATGTCGACCAACACTTGGTGGTTCAGCGGCTAAGACGTGTTGCACGAACCTCGTCACACAATTGACACCACAAGAACCTACCCACAAGTGAGGTAACTCAATGACACAAGCAATCCACTAGAGTTACCTTTGCTCTCCGCCGGGGAAGGCACAAGACCCCTCACAATCACCACGATCGGAGCCAAAGACAATCACCAACCTCCGCTCAATGATCCTTGCTGCTCCAAGCCATCTAGGTGGCGGCAGCCACCAAGAGTTACAAGTGAATCCTGCATCAAAACACGAATGCCAAGTGCCACTAAATGCAATCACTCAAGCAATGCACTTGGATTCTCTCCCAATCTCACAATGATGATGAAACAATGATGGAGATGAGTGGGAGGGCTTTGGCTAAGCTCACAAAGTTGCTATGTTAATGTAAATGGCCAAGAGAGTGAGCTTGAGCCGGCCATGGGGCTTAAATAGAAGCCCCACGAAATAGAGTCATTGGGCTCCTACTGCACTGAACACAGGCCAACCGGACGCTCTGGTCATATTAACCGGACACTGGACCTCAGTGTCCGGTCGTGCGATGTGCGCCGCGTGTCATCGGCTTCAAACCGATCGCCTGATTTCAACGGTCAAGTGATGACCAGACGCGTTAGTTAGAAAGTGACCGGACACTGGACCTAGCGTCCGGTCATTTCCAGTAACGTTCCAAACGTGAATTTTCATGACCGGACGCGTCCGGTCATGCTCGACCGGACTCACCTAGCGTCCGGTCACTCAATGTCTCCACTGTGCACCACACATCAGCGTACGTAAGCATTGACCGGACGCACCTTGCCAGTGTCCGGTCACTCTTCGCATCGGTGTCCGGTCACAAGACCGAGACGCATGCTCACTGCTGCTATTGACCAGACTCTAAACCCAGCGTCCGGTCACTACACCCACCACGTCCGGTCACTCTGTGAAACCCCTTGTCTTTTCTGTCTAGGGGCGCCGGTGGCACCGTCGGACTGTCTGCACTCTACGGGGGCGGACACTCCGCCGTGAGGTTTCTAACCCTTGCTCAAATGTGCCAACCACCAAGTGTATCGCCTTGTGCACATGTGTTAGCAATATTTTCACAAAGCATTTCAAGGGTGTTAGCACTCCCTAATCATAAATGCATATGCAATGATTTAGAGCATCTAGTGGACACTTTAATAACCACATTTCAATACGAGTTTCACCCCTCTTAATAGTACGGCTATCTAACCTAAATGTGATCAACTCGCTAAGTGTCCTTGATCACTGACAACAAAATGGCTCCTACTATTTATACCTTTGCCTTGAGCCTTTGTTTTTCTCTTTCTTGCTTTTCCAAGTTCAAAGCATTTGATCATCACCATGCCATCACCATTGTCATGATCTTCGCCATTTCTTCATCACTTGGAGTAGTGCTACCTATCTCATAATCACTTTGATAACTAGGTTAGCATTTTGGGTTTCAAATCAATCTAACCAAAACCAAACTAGAGCTCCACCTCCCTTGGGACGTTTGCCGTGAGCCATTGTTCAGAAGAAGACTAGAAGGAGAAAACGAAGAAGAAAAGATATGTGACACAACACAACAAATGAAACACAAGTAGTATTCCTTCTACTTACCTTCTACTCTCCGCCTTGCCTTCAAATTTGTAGCCCTAGGGGGGCAATGGGTTCATCAAAAATTTGGGGGCATGTGTTCACGAGACCAAAATCTAGGAAGATGCACAGGAAGCCCAAACTCAGGGAAGCATGCGTGAGTGTTGATGTCATCCTAACTTCCACACCGTCCCCACCACTTAGTAAGTTGGAGAACCATCGTATACCTCATCTTCCCTGATGCGTGCTCTTAACTGCATTGAGTCTTGATGCAATCTTCAAGGCTAGCCTATTTAAGCTGGGTCTTGGTGCATTGAGGTCTCTCGCCCCTTTCCTCCCACTCCCTCCGCTCCCTCCACATCCCTTAGCATTACACTGAGTGAAAGAGCGGCAACTCCTTTCGTCCACCATGGTTCATGGCATACTTCGATGGCTCCGCCATTGGCTGGGAGAAGGCTTTCAAGATCGGGTTCTATAGTGGCCTACTGGTGGGTCGTTCATCTCGGATGTTAGAAAACGTTCCACGAAGAGATGGGGAAGAACAATACCATCTTCGGTGGCCTAGGTCGCCGATGACACGGCGGCTAGGCTCATTGATGGTTGGCGTGCGGGAGACTCCTAGGTCAGAATATCTATAGGAAATCCTATGGGGAGGAGGCTACCTTGCTATTACTAGGAAAAACCTTTTGAGCCCCTAGATCTCGACCTAGGAATCTCTCGACGCTGTGGCATGTGTTCGTCCGCCGACGTTGACGAAGACGGCGTGGGCAAGGCTCCTTGCGGGGCTCTTCATCCTCTCAGATGTTAGAGGGAGTTTCACGGGTGGTTTCTTCCCTAGGCTTCTTCCAGGCATCGTCCCTGCTCGAGGCGAAGATTTGGAGGCATGATGAAGGTTAGTTACGCCTTTGTCTGGCTTCTATGCTTCATGAGATGTCCATCGCTCAGTGCGAGGATAAACCTACGATCATCGTTTAAATTTGGCTTATGCTGATTTGTTGTGAGAGAAAAACATTTTTCGTTCATTGAAAAGTACTACTGAAGTAGTGCTGAAGAACAGGGCTAAGGTTTTTGTCATCATAACTGTAGTTAGCTTACAAAGACCGCTATCCACCCAGCCACCACCCTGTCCGTCTCCTCAAGTGCTGCTATGCCTCACCTACTAATCGGCGTGCAAGCCGCCACTCATCGCCGACAAGATAGTGTTCTGCACCAGTATGCCTCACCGCATGCCCGCACAGATCCACCGGTGACCAGGCTGGTACTCATCACCACTATGGCCGCTCGAGCTCACTACCACAAGATCCAAAGGCAAGAGTAATGCTTTCTCGCACTTCCCTTATCCATGTTTCTTGCCTTTTATTCCCCTCTTATCTCATCTGAGTATGAATCAAGCTTCCATATGATCATTAAGGAGCTCACGAGCACATCCCCGTAGGTGCTCCTACTCTGATTTAGGTGACAAGCGTTGCCGCTTCCATCGCCGGCCCCCGCTCCACCACATTCTAGTCAAGATGGAGGAGGAGGCCACCAACAAGAGGAACGAAGTAGACATCCTCATAGATGATGTCTTGGTCCTTATCCTCCGTTGCCTCACTGCCTGCACCTTGTGCAGCTGCAAGTGTGTGTCGCTCCAGGGTACCCCGCCTCATCTTGAATCCGAGCACCATAAGGAATGCCCCAGTTTGTTGCCGAATTCATGTATGGCAACTAGAAGGCAAATGGCCATATCGCTAGCTTCACCGGTGAATACCCCTCCTTTTCCTTCTTGCCCTTCCCCATTCAGGATTTAGTCATCTCAGATTGCTGCAGAGGTCTCTTCCTCTGCTGGTGCATTGGGCTTCGCTATGTTGTCTACAATCCGATGACTAGCAAATCAGTGGTACTACCGCATAGCAACCTTTGTTATGGTTCAGGTCACTTGGGGTTCGATCCCACAATCTCCTCGCACTTCCATGCGGTAGAACTATGGGTAAGGTCATGAAAGTGCATCTAGACCTTTAGTGAGTTTTGGATGAATGATTGACAACAACGATTAAAGAACTAACAAGTTTGCTAACTGTTGGACATGAAATTGGTTATCTCATGGGTACTTGATTTAAATTGTATAAAACCAAAATGATGTGTTGTTGTATAAACAATCTAGATCAAGAACAAGACAACAATGCAAATATAATTTATGCAAAGGCTTATTTATCATGAGATCTCTATGATTTATGTGAAAGCAAGCACGTTGAGAATTAAATAATGAGACATGAGGGATTGCATATGGAATGGTCTCATATTCAAAGCTTGCTACATTGAAATAAAAAGATAACTATACAAATGAATGGATGATTTAATACAAGATGTTACTTGATGGCTTGAGATGGTGAAGATAGAAAGGAAAGGCTTCGAGGAACTAAGCAAGGGTGAAGGGCAAGCGACAGCTTGGCGGTCGAAGAACCTAGCTAAGGTGAAAAAGAAAGTACTTGCATTTAGTTGAGGGACTAATCAAGCTATGAAGGACATATTGATGTGGAGGATCAAATCACTATTGGAGTGTTTGATGAAAGTGACTTGGTACTTTTGAAATTATTATATTAGATAATGGAATTAAGTCACGTGCTCAAGATGGCTATGCTCAAGTGAGAAAATCAAAATGGACATGTTTACATCCCCTATTGATGAAGATTAAAGATGATGGCATTGGTTTGAAAGAAATCAACTCAAGCGGTTCAAACTTACTTTTCATTTCACCTTGAGTTAATAGGTATGTCGTACTATTAAGAGGAATGCAACATGTGATAGATGATGTTTCATAAGTGCTCCAGCTTACCCATGAGAGTTAGAGAGAGAGAGAGACATCTAAAAACATGCTATCTAGTGGTGCTGCACAAAGCATACCGGACGTGTCCGGTAATCATATCAAACGTGTCCGGTATTTGTGTTAAGCACAAAATCTTCTTTGTGGTTTGGGTGTTTGAGTTTGTCGGAAGTCCCGACACCTGGCTGACTTGAGAACTAACTGTCCAGGTCATACCGAACGTGTTTGATATGCCTACCGGACGTGTCCGGTATGAGCCCAACGGCTAGAAAACAACTAGTTTTTCAAAGGGGCTATAAATACCCCCAAGCCTCCACCTTTGGAGGCTGCTGATTCTACTGGTTTTCCAAGCCATTTTAGAGCCTTGAGAACACTTTTCAACCCTCTCTTTGTGAGTGTGTGATCCATTTTCCAAATCCAATTGTGGGTTGAGTGAAATTTGAAAAAGAGAGCAAGCCATCCACTTGAGCACTTGTGCATATTGTCAATCTCATGATTCACATTTGTTACTCTTGGACACTTCGGTCCTAGATGATTAGGCATCGTCGGAGAGCACCCAAGAGATTGTGGTGTGCCTCAGAAAGTTTGTACCGGTCGAATCCGCTGCTGCAAGGGAAGGAATCAACTAGTGGAAGGAGGAAAAGGAGTTGAAAAGACTCCAGCTAAGTGACCTTCATGTGTCTCTAGGGCTGACCTTCACTGGGTCGCCTACAGCCCCCTCAATGGAGAGTAGGACTCGACGAAGTCTGAACTTCAGTAAAACAAATATCGTGTCTCAATTTATATTTCATTTGATATTTGTGATCCACTTGTGGTGTTTGAGCTTATGTGCAGGTCCTGTGTGCATTACATATCATCTAGTAGGCACCTGCAGCTTGTGTGGAAGTTAGGATTCAAAAGGAGCAAGTTTGGGGTAGACTACAGAAATCGTGAATACCGGACGTGTTCGGTATACATACCGGATGTGTCTGGTATCATCCTTCAGCGCGCTGTCCCATGCATACCAGACGTATTCGGTAGAACTACCGGACGTGTCCGGTATTGGCTCCCTGTGCTGAATTCATTTATTCTCTGTGCTAATCTTTGTGTTGCAGGTTTCTTGCCTCTAGACTTAGTGTATATCTTTTATATACTCTGTGCTTGGCTGTAGAGGGGTTAATTATATTATCTGATTTGGAGTTTACGAGTAATCGGAAACTCCCCTACTAATCGTTTCCATATTTAAAGGTGTTAATTTTTAGAAATGCCTATTCACCCCTCTCTAGACAACATCTCGGTCCTTTCAAGTGGTATCAGAGTAGGAATCACTAAAAGCTTCACCGCCGTAAGAAAAGAATGTCGACGCCTATCGAGTTGGAGCCCGTGCTTCTCCAAAATGATGGTTCAAACCTTCTATCTTGGTCATTACATGTACTCGATGCTTTTAGGACTATTAGTCCTCTTGTCGAGCATATTGTGGATGCAAACATATCTCTTCCCATAGTTGATTGGAGCAACTTTAAAAATTTGTCAAAAGAAGAAGAGATAAATGTGCAACTCAATGCTCAAGCAATTAATGTCATTTTGAGTACACTGAGTGTAGATGTTCTTGAGGAGGCAATCTTCAATGGACAACCACCTCCGGAGAGTGCTCATCTCATTTGGACCAAACTCTTTGAGTTATATGGGAAATACAAATGCGATGATGCATATGAGTGCAAGACAATGGAAATCATGTCCATTGTATACTCTTGCAGTGAAGAAGCCTCAAGAAACCTCAAGGTTGCCGAGCCGGAGCCAACTGTACCAACTGTGCTTGCTGTGTTGCCTGCCAGCACATGCCGGACATGTCCAGTATGGCCAAGGTAGCAGGGCAACAAGCAGCCACAAGTGTTGATACTCAAGATCGGTGGTGGCCAAGTGATGAGTCAATCTCAGTATCTTATGACTCTCATCACTTGTGTCTCATGGTCAAGAAAACAAGAAGAAAGCAACCAAGAAAGGTCAAAAGAAGAATCTTTGTGAGATCAAGGAGAAGACACAAGAAGATGATCAAGTTGAGAGTGATATTGAAATTGAAGATAGTTACACTCTTGATCATCTAAGCAACAAAGACAAGCACATCTTAATGAAGATAGTTGAAAAGAATGATGAGCTAGAAGAAGAGAATGAGAAGCAAGAACAATCACTTCCAAAGCAAAAAAATGTTTCTCATCTTTAAGTTGGAAGAACTAAAGGCAATAAATGAGAGGTATGAAAAATTGTCATTTGAGCATACTTTAGTTACTAACTCCTCTTCTAGTGTTTCAAAATTAGAAAAGGAGAACTTTGTGCTCAAAGCAAGATTAGATGAATTCTCAAGCAAATACAATGTTCTTCAAGCCAACTATGTTCATCTCAAGTGCTCACGTGATGAATTAGTAGAATTACATGCCATGCTTGAGATAGCTCATGAGGTTGTAATTACGTCGGTAAAGTCATCTCTACCTCACACTCGTACACTTACTAGTACACAACCTCAATTAAATAATTCTTGTGCTAATGAGTGTGCTCCTCAAGCAAGTCAATCTTCGATTGAGCTAAATATCATAGAAAACATAGAGCTCAAGGAAGAAGTAGAAAGAACAAGGAAAGATGTGATTCGGTTGAAGGGAAAGGAGGAAGCACAACCTTCTCAAGATAACCGTAATAACATGGTGAAGTTTGAGAAGGGCCCAAACCTTGCACCCTCCAAAACCCAACAAAATAATCACAACTCAAGCAAGGCTAAACCAACCAAGAGCAAGAAACATGATAAAAGGTTATGCTATGGTTGTGGATTGTATGGGCATGAGTGGGCTATGTGTCCACACAAGAATTGGGCCGACAAGGTTGAAGCCGCCGAACAAAAGGCTTCCACCAAATTGGCCAAGCAAGTGAAAAACGATGAGCCAAGTGCTTGTCTCAAATACAAGAAGTTGGGCCATCCTAGCAAGAATTGCCCCATATTCAAAGAGGCAAGAAAGAGAGCCAAAGTTGCAACTAGAAGATGCTATGGATGCAATGAAATTGGACACTTGATAGATTATTGTCCCAACAAGCAAAACAAGAACAAGGCAAACATGGGACTCATTTGCTATACATGTAGAAGAAAGGGACATCTAAGTGCTTCCACTTCCTCCTCTCCACCGGTTACTAAATTGACAATAAGAAGATGCAAGCTGCCTATGCATCAGTGGAGGCTGCTTCACCACCTCCCAGCCCTCCCTGAGTTATGTATCGATAAGGGATAATTGGTTTCATAGCATTGAAAAATCAATGCATTCGTAAAATACCATCAAAAGACAGTCATCACGTAAAATACCATTAAAAGAGTGGAACGTTACCGTCAAATAGCATTCCATCATGGTAGACACCAATGTCGTGAATCCCTCCATCAAGCCCTCTTCTTTCACATCATTCCGTCACGGTAGACACCAATGTCGTGAATCCCTCCGTCAAGCCCTCTTCTTTCTCAGTCTAGCAGCTCCTCCGTTCGCATGCAGGAGGTATAGCAGCTCCGTGCCCCTTGGTCTGGCAACAGGGTGAGCGCCGTGCCTGTACCCAACGCCGTGAGAGCGCTCCGTCGCCGACGCGACCAGGGTGATCGAGGCCTGGGACCTGCCCATCGAAGTGCCACGGCGAAGCAGTGCCAGGTCAACGGGGAAGAGGCAGACGAAAGCAGCGGGCACAGCGATGGCAAGGCGGACGAAGACGACCTAGGAGCTCATCGCCTAGCTAGGAGAGCGCAGCCACTCAGCCATTGGGATTTTCCATGAACCGCTGCAGCGATGCCTACCATGAATATGGACATGTCTGTGCCAGGCATCAGAGGGAGTACTGCCACCGTGCCCATAGAATGCGCCTCCACCGCCGCCGTACGCGTACTAGCATGGCAGCATCTGTGCCGTAGTAGTCAGTAACCGCGTATAGTGATAAATGCCGACATGAACACAAGCACCTTGAACGATTGGTCGCTCATGGTCTGCAAACACATCCTTGCAGAAGAGTAGTAAAAAAGGTAGTGAAAATCACGGAGGCCAGTGCAGCCACCATCACCAGCACCGCCGCTTGCATGTTGATTATTTAGCTGTGTTCGTGCGGGATGAAAAATTAGTGAAAATCACGCTGGCCTGGCCGGGGTCTTCGCGTGATGAAGCGTTCCTAGGTTCCGCAGTGACGTAGTCCAGGTTCCTTGCCATGTCCACGGCAAGCAGCATAAAGGAACAGCTGATGCCGGCGGCGGCGGTAAGCAGGACGCAGTGGTCAATCACGACGCCGCCGAGTAGCCCATGGTAGGGTCCCGCCCGATGTCCGGCGTGGCGAGGAGGTGAGGAAGGTTCGATTCAAGATTGTTGCGGCATCGGTGCGTGCTGCGATCTCCCAGGAGGTTCACCGGGAGTTTTGGAGCCGGTGGTGCGCACGTTCAGCAAGGCTTTGCGTGCGGGGGTTGTTCGCTTATACGTGAGGTCCTTCATCCTCGGCGGTGTTGCCTCGCGGGGACAGAGGAGGCGAGGAGCTGCTAGATGGAGAACTCGTACGGACGATGGAGGAACCGCTGGATTGGGGAAGAAAGGTGCCTGACGGTGGAATTCACGGCGATAGCAGCAACCGTGACATAACAATCTACTCTTTCAGTGGTATTTTACGTGACGAACGTCTTTCAATGGTATTTTCCAGATGTCGTGATCTTTCGATGCTATGAAACTAATTTTCCCTATCGATAATTGCAGCGATCTTACCATCTCACCTAGGATCAACCGAGCCCAACTGCTAGACTGGTTGGGTCATCTCACATCTCTGAAGAAACTTGATTTCTGGAATTGCAAGAACATTGAGTCTTTGCCAGAGAGCATACAACGACTAACCAAGCTCGAAAAACTACGTATTGCTGGGTGCCCTTCATTACAGCGGTGGTGTGAAACAGAGGAGAACCAGATGAAGCTTGCCCACATAAAGGAAAAGGTAGGAGAGCTTCCCAGAATGTGCTCTTGTTTTGCCTTCACTGCACTTCTCATGGTACTATTTTTATACCAAGAATGTTATTTTGTTCTGCATTTAAGAGAAATGCTATGACACTTAATTTTTATATATGATCTGTATCGCGGATACAGCTTGATTTTCATAAATTTCACCACGCAATTGTTCCTCTCCTGAAATTGGTCTTTTATATTACAACAGATAAACCATTGAGTGACCGCCTAATGGAACAAATGCAGAGGAACAATAATTTATACACTTATATTATTTCTGTTCAGCACCAGTTTTATTGATCTGATCGAAGCATGACCTTATATGCAAACATTTTGTTGTGAACTAGGATTCACGCTGATGAAAGTTTTGATTTTGCAGATAGTTACCAGATGGGGTTGAGCACGCATGGTCACATGGCAAACATAATTTAAGTCCTTATTGAAAGATGGTAATCTATTTCTTTTGGGGGGAAATCCATTTACCCTATGAGCTTTACTTTCAAGTTTTTTTTTGTGAAGCTTTTGTTCTTACAAAAGAGAGAATATAATATTGCCATAGCACTAAACACCTGTATAAGAAATTAATATATCCAATGCACATTGGTGTTTAAATACACTCGATTACCTAGCCAACATACTCTAAGGCTCGAAGCACCTCAAAGAAAACATAAACATATTATCCTCCTTATAAGCACATGGTGCACATAACGTCTCAAAACAACTAGCTTGTTACATAAGCATCTGATATAACCTTTCTTGGACATGGCTCAATGCTCCAAACTAACTGCTTATTTGAACAACATGAATTTGCTAATCCTGTTCACTTACCCACCTTATCTGGGTTTTGCAGAGCAGCTATATATGTTTGCCTGGCGTGCTTACGGGGCATGTCAGCCACGTTGGCTTGATGACTTGACCACCAGCCGAAAAAGAAGAGGGAAGGTGATATATACGTCCCTGTTTTTGCACAAGGTTTCTGGTCGTTCGATTGCAGTGGCCAACAGAAAAGACTTACCGAAGGGATTGATTTACTGAAGATCAACCAAGATTGCCAGCTTGTATTATTACCTACAATCAGATTAGTTTTATGTTGTAACTTCGCTTGTACTAGTACATGTACTATATATGGTACTCAATGGAACGTAATCATTATTGTGTGGAATTCTTACATCCTTTAAGGTTTTCACACACATCATCTCATCTCATTTGAGCTTTTCTGCTGCTGCAGTTCTACACTACAACTAGTAGTGTTTCAGTTAGTCTGCCTGTCTTCGTCTCTCTTCAAGGAAGTACCCCGGCCTTCCATCGTCTCGACCCTCAGGATCCTATTTGCAGTATTATCCTTTTTACTTTCTACCTCATTTGGTGCGCAGCAGATTCGGCATTACAATAACTAACCAAGCTCGAAAAAACTATGAACTGTTAGCTGTCCTGCATTACATAGGTGGTGACAAGCGAGGGGAACAAGATCAAGCTCGCCCAAATGAAAGAAAAACTACGAGAGCTTCCCATACTGCTGCTCTTGTTTTCTACTCGCTGTGCTTGTCAATTGTCGTGATATTATTTCATTATGGTTGAAAAAAATAAGGACTACTAGTGAGAGGAGATCGAGTGGTTCGAAAAATAGAGGTACCAAGAGGTATCAAAGAAAACAGTACCCAAAGACATCAAATGCTTACTAAATTGATAGGATCAGTACTAAAGATATGAGTCTATTATTCGCATTTTTTACAGTTTTTATTATTTAATTAAGGATAAGTTAGTAAATTCATATACGCAGGCATAATCAAAATGAGGAGCATGTCTCTCCTTATATAGCTTATTATATATCGTCTTCTCTGTTCCCTCACCTCGGCGCAGGCGCACAAGGCCTCCATCCAAGGCGCACTCGCCACTCGCACCTCAAATCCCCCTCCAGGCTCGACGCCGTGCTCGCCTTCCTCTCGGGAGTCGGGCCTCAGTCTCTCTGCCGCCGTCGCTTACCTGCTCCAGGCTCTCAGGATCGGAGCAACGCCTACCTGCTCGACTCCGACCTCGAGCGCGTGGTTGAGCCCAACGTGGCATTCCTGATGGAGCGCGGGCTAGATGCTTGTGATATCGCCAAGCTGTCCCTACCCGTCCCTAGGCTGATCACCACCAACCCAGAACGCGTCCGGGCGATGATGGTGAAGCGAGCTGAGGCTGTTGGTGTGCCTCGTGGCACTGGGTGGGATGTGTAGGCACGCACCGCTCTAAATTTCCATCACTCTTCACTTCATTGATTGATGCCAAAGCAAAGTGCCTAGTAGCTTTCAGCGAAATTCCTTCACAAACTAGTGATTGAGATGGAGCTAGACACAGACGAGCTATTTGAAGGTTTCTTAATTCCTTCTTGCGTGTGTTGTATTGTATGCTATTGATGCTCCTGCTGAGACGGATGTACGTGCGTCTGTGCAAATACATGATGGATTGATGTGTACGTGAGCTAGCTACTTCTTGCGCACATACTACCGAAGGAATCTGATCTTCCGGAATGTGGTCTCCTTTTGGACCATAATTGCAACATTGGCCCCATTCGGCTGCTCGAATTGATGGCTGAAATCGGCTGCAGCTGATTGGGCCTTCTAGCCTAGGCGAACACCAAGTCTAATGCAGTCGTTCGGCTGCTCTAAAAGAACCCAGCTGGCGCCATCCTCACTCTCCCGTCTCGCATTCGCTCGCGCGCTTAGGGTTCCGCTGCTCCCAGCTATTGGTGCCGCTGCCGCCGAGGTGACTTCTTCGCCCACGCCCCCAATCCCACATCGACGCCGGCCGCCCTTCGTCCTTATCCCCTCCCATCCCTTTGGCCTGAGAAGGAAGGCGACATCCACACGGGGCGTCTCGCCGGATTTGGTTCGGCGTCGCCATCCCTGAGCCGTCGCTTCGTCATCGCCGTCTTGCCAAGCCGATCCAGCCCCTTCGTCACCTACGGCGCCAGATCCGCCCTTTCGGGTACGTAGTCCACTCCACACCTTCCCCTTAATCGTTGGTCGGTGACCATTGCGTCTGTGCAAATACATGATGGATTGATGTGTACGTGAGCTAGCTACTTCTTGCGCACATACTACCGAAGGAATCTGATCTTCCGGAATGTGGTCTCCTTTTGGACCATAATTACAACATTGGCCCTATTCGGCTGCTCAAATTGATGGCTGAAATCGGCTGGAGCTGATTGGGCCTTCTGGCCTAGGCGAACACCAAGTCTAATGCAGTCGTTCGGCTGCTCTAGAAGAACCCAGCTGGCGCCATCCTCACTCTCCCGTCTCGCATTCGCTCGCGCGCTTAGGGTTCCGCCGCTCCCAGTTGTTGGTGCCGCTGCCGCCGAGGTGACTTCTTCGCCCACGCCCCCAATCCCACATCGACGCCGGCCGCCTTTCGTCCTTATCCCCTCCCATCCCTTTTGGCCTGAGAAGGAAGGCGACATCCACACGGGGCGTCTCGCCGGATTTGGTTCGGCGTCGCCATCCCTGAGCCGCCGCTTCGTCATCGCCGTCTTGCCAAGCAGATCCAGCCCCTTCGTCACCTACGACGCCAGATCCGCCCTTTCGGGTACGTAGTCCACTCCACACCTTCCCCTTAATCGTTGGTCGGTGACCATCCCTGCTGTTAGGGTTTACAAATCCTTGAATCCCTACTTCTATTTCAGCTTGCTCCATCGCTTTCCTCCTCGACGTCGATTCTTCAGTAGCCTTCGTACAATTTCCAGATCCGACCCGCAGACGCCGTCGTCGAAGGCACCGGATCCGTCACCTTCTCCTACTTCCGCTCTCCCTGCAGCGTCATTTTCGGTACGTTCCCATCTTTCTCATCCCATTTTTGCTACACACTTCCAGATCCGCTTAATTAGGGTTAGGGTTTCTGCTCCCAGATGTGGATGGCTACGTAGGGACGGATTGATAGGGAAGCATAGGACTTGCACATCCGTAGCTTTGAGGGTTAGCATAAACTGCATTATTTTTTACCGTTTTCATGTAGACTTGGTTCACCTGGTTTTCTCATATTGGATGGGTTGTATGCCTGTAACTCTACTAGGCTAGCTTACAGCTTATGAATGATGCATCAATGAGTGAATCACATGGTCTTCCTCGGATCGTTTTACATTTCTTAATGTTTGTCACATTATTAATTTTAGGATGATTTGATGCTACTTGTGATGTCACTATATTTTTTTCATGCCAAACTCTTCCCGTGTCTCAAAATTTGGATATATTAATCAATGCTGGATGTATGGGTATGCATATTTGTCACGGTGTTCATCCTATACAAATACAGTCATGACATCAGTTTATTTTGAACATCGCAGTCTTCATTGGAGTTGTGTCATGCTGGTCTGTGTGAAAATTCTCTTAGATACAGATACACTAGTTTATTGGCGTTGTTGAATTGTATTTTAATTTCAATAAATAGGTTACTTTTTTTATTACTCTTATAATATGTTGTTAGTATAGTATACATACAGTTTCTATTCCAAATTTGGACATGCAGAAGACATTGAGGGGGGTTACTTTGGTATACATATAGCTCTGACAGATTCGCATGTTTATCATGTAGGTGTGATCTTTCAAGTCTATATACTGGCATCGTCGTCAACAGCTTCCTGCTCCCCGCCGAAAAGCCACTCGGTACAACTTGCGTGCCAAGCGCGTGAAGCGAAAAATCAAGGCAAGTACACAATTGTGCCCATTGCATCGTGTTTTAGTTCACTCGTGCTTGCCTTTGGTTATTTTGCGGTACCATTACTATGTCCAGCCACAAACGGCATTAACCGTTCCACGTTCCGACAGATACAACCGAAGCGTGCAAGTTGGAGCAACGATGACACCAAGCAGTTGTTGGACCTTTGTCTTCAAGAGAAGGAAAAGTTCAACTTCAATTAGCAGGGTCTAACCACCATTGGCAGGAACAACATTTACACCCATTTCCCGCTTTATGATAAGAAATAGTGCAACAACAAACTAGCAGCCTGTTCGCTTGCTCGTAAACGATCGTAAATTTCCAGCCGGGAATAGTGTTTTTCTCTCACACCAAACTAGCCCGCAGTAAATAATCCACGATACGATACGGCCTTCCGAACAGGCTGTAGGTTCCCTCAAAAAAGCTTACCTGACATGAAAAGATGAGCTATCAGCCACTGGGCTTGGGAGAGATCCACGTACGGGCGACATTGCCGCTGATCGAGTACTGGGAAACTCAAGCAGGTTCCTAGCCGTGATATCGGTATGTTATCTTGTTAACAGTTCCGATTACATTAGTTACAATGTTTCACATTTGGTACTGTGCTTTTTTGCAGGAAGATGGTCTGTCTGAGGTACGACATGGCAGGCAACCTCGCTTCCTAGACCAGCTTGAGGCACTATTTGGGGACCACAACCGGAACACGGGCTGTTTCATGTCCACCGGTGGTATTCGTGAGTCAACGCCTCCTGCTGCTTTACGTCCACTAGACTCTGGTGGGCCATCCAGCTACCATTCTGGTTCGAAGAGGGGCACCATGGACAATGTTTTCAATAGCCCAGAGAAGAAGAAGACTTGCAACGTGGGGGAGTACATGGCCCGGTTGTCTGAGAGCATTGCTGCAAGGAGCACATCACGGGATAGAGAACGGACCCGTTGAAAGGTCCTTGTTTGGTTTTGGTAATTGAGTGACAACCCTAAGTGGACTAATTATGTTTATGTGAGATACATAAGTGATTAGTCCACAGGTACATGTGTGTGAGCAACATATGCCATGGTGGTGAAAATGGCTCAGAGATGTTGCAAAGCTCACACATGTGATGATGAAGAAGCTCATTGCACATGAGACATGACATTGAGTCATGTGATCAAGGTGGAGAAGATCAAGACAAGAGTTGGTTTGATGGACCGGTTGAAAGCATGAAGGGCAAGTTAGAGGCTTTAGAGCGATGGACCGCGTGGCAGTGAAGTTTGAGAAAGACTTAAAGCCGATGGACGAAGGCAACGGTGAAAAGCAAGTGAAGCCAAGATCGATGAACCAATATGATCACGTGATGATATGAAGTGGATCATATCATTGTTGATCATGTTGGTGCATGTGTTGCATTGACATTGGAGGAGATGGAATGGAATGTGCAAGGCAAAGGTATAACCTAGGGCATTCGATTTCACCGATCATAGGTGTGTAGAGAAATTAATAATCGGGTTTAGGATAGATGGCCGTACTATCAAGAGGGGCAAACTTGTTTGCATATCGGTCATCTAGTGCCACTTGAGTGATCTAACTTTGTATACGTGTTAAGATCGAGTGGCGTGGCAAGATGAGTGGCTAATCCTTTGAAAAATATTTGTGAAAAGCTAACACACATACACATGGTGGTGTACACTTGGTGGTGTTGGCACATTTACAAAGGAGAAGAAGTTGAAGTTGATGAGGATCAACTCGGTGAAGAAAAGGAGGCGAAAGGAGGTCACTGTGAGTGACCAGACGCTGGCCTTGGTAGGACTGGCGCATTTAGTCAGTGGCAACAGTGAAGACGTAGGCTTCGGTCTTCGACCGCACGCTGACGTTGAAAGTGAACTAACGCGCAGGGGCCGCGTTCGGTAAGTGATGACGTACACTGACGTAGCACGCTGAGTTGATCCAGAGGGGATCGGACGTAGAGACAAGTCCAATCACCAGGGACTGGACGCGTCTGGTCGCAAAACAGAGGCTGGGGAGCTCTCTGGAAATGACCAGACTCAGGCGTAGCAGCGTCCGGTTATCCTCGCGGTGCGTCCAGTTGCAACTTAACCGTTGAGATCAAGCGCTCAGCATTTGAAGCCAATGATGGCGTGGCAGCTATCTATTGACCAGACGCTGGCAGGGTGCGTCCGGTCGTCCCGAAAAATGCCCAGTGAAGGGGTAACGGCTATTTTAGCCCGTGGGGCTATAAATAGAAGTGTTGGTCGGCCTTTGGCCGAGAGCTGAGCATAGCTGAGCACACTAGAGCCTTGGTGGCTTGTGTGGTTGTGGTTGGGAGCCCTCCAACTCACTTGAGCTTGATAATGTTCATCCGATCGAGTGAGTGAACGATTCTAGTGCGATTGCATCATGAGGTTGCATCAAGTGGCACTAGGTGGTCGAGTTACAAGCCGGTGGTGCTTGTTACTCTTGAAAGTTGCCACCTCCTAGATGGCCTGGTGGTGGTCTCCATCGAAGCCCGCAAGAAGTTTGTGCGGTGCTCTGGAGAAGAGCTTTGTGAGGGGCATTGTGCTCGCCCCCGCGGAAGCCACGAAGAGCAACTCTAGTAGAGCGAGACACGAAGGGCGACAAGTGGTTCGGCCGAGTCAAGTGCTAGAGCTTGTGGTAAGCACTCCATATGGGAGAGTGTGACTTGCGGGTCACCACTAGCAAGAGGACCAGCGGCAACCTTGGAGCTTGTCTCAACGGGGACTAGCGTGTTGACAAGCATGTGAACCTCGGGATAAAAATCATCGTGTCATCCTTGTATTCCCGTTGGTTTACATCCTTGTTACACAAGCTTGTATTTACTTCATTTACATTTTGCTTGTGTAGTTGCTCTTGTAATTAGTAAGCTTGTGTAGCTTGCTAGTTACCTTCTAGCTTTTATAGCATAGAAGTAGTTCTCTAGCGTGACTAATTCGGTTTGAGTAACCTTGTTAGTCACATTGCTTAGTTTGTGTAGCTAAGTAATTTACGCTCTATAATTTGGCTTGTGTAGCCTTGTTATTCGAAGACGACGACGACGAATCCATCATTTCATTCAATACATCTTCCAAATCTATTATAGACCTTTGATTAGGAGAATCCCAAGAATTTGTTTGAGCACCTACACAAGGATTGAAAAAATAAGATGTCTGGTAATTATTTCCCATGCAATGCTACAACCTTAATCTGCTCATCGGATAATGTGACCTAAATAAATATTTCAAGCAAGAATTAACACCAGAACACCATACATAAACATTGTACATCTCAAGGCCGTCGGTGTTTGCATCTCTGTTCTAACAAAATATAAGAAACTAATTTAGTGTTAGAAAACTTACTTGACAGAACAGGGCAACGTATGATAGAACAGATGGTAGGAAACTCTGATCTCGTGCGGAGGCAGCAGTCCATCACCGCTAGAACCAGCGTCTCGTGGTGCAATCTGAAGTTGAAACCTGGAACGGCAGTCTGAAGTCAAAACCTGGAGGCCACAGAGTTCTATTCTCGCAGGAGAGACGCAGTCCATGGAGTCCTATTCTCGCGAGGGAGAAGCAGTCCGCAGGATCCAATTGTTGCCACAAAACTAGGATCGGTTGGGATTTGGATGGCAGGTATATTGACGTGGCTTGTTTTCAAATATGGAAGAGCCAAAATAGTTAGGCTATTGTAGAGTCCTCTTTTTTTGACGTTTATATTTTACACAATGGCTAAAATAAGGAATTTGGCTAGCTATTTTTAGATAAACTCTTGGAGTTGCTCTAAGCTAGTTAGAGACTTGGGCTCCTATACTTATTCAGCCGAAAATCTTTAAATTTGTTAACTTTTTTCATAAAAAACTAACTCATCTACTGGGCCTTCTGTTTGGATGCACAAAAAATTAAATTTGTATAGTATTCTAGAATTGAGTTTTGAGTTGACACTTGTGACTATTATTATAATGCTTGGTCCGATTCTCCTAGCCATAAGAGATGAAGCTAGACTATGTTTTTCTCTATTAAAAAAGATGCATGATTAAACTAGTTACCTATACATGAGAGATCTCCTATTATTGATGGTACTGCTCCCACCGGAAGGGTTGAGTTTCGAACTGAACACTTGTGACTATTATTATAATGGTTGGTCCGATTCTCCTAGCCATAAGAGACGAAGCTAGACTATGTTTTTCTTTATTAAAAAAGATGCATGATTATTCTAAAAAAAATATGCATAATTAAACTAGTCACCTATACATGAGAGATCTGCTATTATTGATGGTACTGCTCCCACCGGAAGCGTCGCCGATCACAGAAAAATTCTCTCTTTTCATCCGCTCCCCCTATTTGCTTGTACTCGGCATTTGGCGGATATGCGTCGATATGCGTCTGAACTTCTCCATGCTTTCACTAAGGGTGCGTTTAGTTGCCCAAACTTTGCACGTCCAAAAAGCATCGTGCGTTGTAGTGGTACTGTAGCATTTCGTTTGTATTTGGTAATAATTGTCTAACCGTTGACTAATTAGGCTTAAAACGTTCGTCTCGCAAAGTACAATAAAACTGTGTAATTAGTTAATTTTTTTACCTACATTTAATACTCCATGCATGTGTCCAAAGATTTGATGTGATGTGATATGATGGAGAATCTTGCACTTAGTAAATTTTGGAGGTGCAAAGTTAGTATAACTAAACAAGGGCTAAGGTACATACAATACAACTCTGGACTTATGCAACTGATTCCTTTCTCGATCACTGTGTCTCGCTTCAACATCTTGCTAGGCGGAAGGATATGAAGTCTAGCTTCAATGCGATTCCTAATGCCTCCCTTTCCAATTGTATATGCATGCATCTCTAGCTAAATTACTTACTGACGATTTCGCTACCCATTCTTGATCTACCCTCTTTATTATTGTCGCTCTACTCTATGATGAAACAGGATGAGACTCGTAACACAATGGCCATGCACACGTAACATGATATTTCTGTTTGCGCCCTAGAGTCGTATATATAGATTAGAATTCCAGATGTATGTGTGTTGTGTACAAGGACATTGATTTGCAGTAAGTCTACTATTCATCACTCATCTTAAAGTTTTCGTCCTCGTATTGTACGGTCATCGCTATGAAGTAAGGTAAATGTAGCATGTACGTATCTATATTCCTTTTTCTTTCTTTATTTTTTGCTTTTAAAAGAAATAGAGGAAATGACCCGTACCAAAGTTTTGTCAAGTAATGTCCTGCCCCGGAAAAACATAAAAAAAGATATTTTATAAAGCAAATACAGCGCCCCGCGCTCCTCGTATATCGCGACCGGTCGTGGTTTAACTGTCTCCCATCTCCAAAGTACAGCCAACTAAGGCCCAGTTTAGTTGCTGAAAATTTTGGCAAAATGACACTATAACATTTTCATTGTTATTTGACAATTCGTATCCAATTATAGTCTAATTAGGCTTAAAAAATTCGTCTTGTGGATTTCGTCTAAACTGTGTAATTAGTTTTATTTTTTATTTATAATTAATGCTTCATGCATGCGTCCAAAGATTCGATGTGATGGAAAATCTTGAAAAATTTAGCGTTTTGGAGGGGAACTAAACAGGCCCTAAGAAACGTTTAGGATGCCAACAAAAAAAAATGTCACGTGGACAATATAGTGGCGTAAATTTCTTGCTCCAGGTAACAACTCGCGAGCATAAAACCGAGTGTAAAAAAAAAAAAACTCTATCCCATCGCCCATCTCACAGCCCAGCCCAGCCCAGCATCCGTGTTCATCTCCCCCACTCGATCGGCAACCGCGAGAGCCGACCCTCCGCTTCCCACCAAAAACCCTAGCCATCCCAGGTTCCTCCGGCCGCATCGCCGCCGACCGCCGACGATGCCTCCCAAGGCCAAGAAGGACGCCGCCCCTGCTGAGCGCCCCATCCTTGGACGCTTCTCCTCCCACCTCAAGATCGGGATCGTAAGCCCAATTCCATCCCCCTCCCCCTAGTTCTACTTGTAGCCGCTGCGATTTGCTGGATCTCGTAGCCGTTCTGGGGCACCTCGAATGGACCGAGCGAGCGCAGCGCGGCTGTGGGGCTCGCCTGACGTTCTGGGTAGTATCTACGGGCTCTGAGCTAATGAGTTGTGGATGCCTGGATGGGAGCGTTAGGTTGTGATTTCGTGGTTAATTGATTCGAGGCACGCGGTACGCTTGCTGCCCCTGGTGCACGGAGATATTCGCTTCAGAGGCTCGGGTTGTTGTTGGCACGGATTTACCTGATCCTGCTATCGTGTTGTTCCTTGGAAGTTGGATAGTGAGTGCCAGGTGTGATCGAATGGTTATTATTGGTTTCTGTGCTTCTTGTTTTTTTTTTTTTTTTTACTTATGGTTGTTGAGGATATGACTTGGCATAATAGCACTGATACATATTTTTGTTGTGGTGTGCACGTAGCATATATCTGGCAGTAATTCTGTATGTTTCTCTTGTAGCTATAGCTATTGCGGTGATGTACTGCTTCCTTTAGTGGCATGTTAGAGGCCTAGGGCATTTGTGAGTCTTATATACTCCGTCCAATCTAAATTATAGTCCACTTTAGCTTTATCCTAACTTTAACCAAGTTATAGAAAAATGCATCAAATTAGTTTCATTAATATGTCTTGGTAGTGCATTTATTTGAACTTGTAGATGTTCATACATTTTTTTTTTCCAAAAACTTGGTAAAAGTTTGAGATGTTTGACTTATGACAAAGCTAAAGTCAGCTATTGTTTTGGAACTATCATGGCTTCTCAAATCACAATGCCCTACCTTTAGATTGCATGTGTTGGTCACTCTTTAAGCTACGAATGGTTCAATTGTTTGGTCATTCTGCGCTGAGTGCTGACTATGCATCAAGTTTCGTGCTCAAATGTGATTAGCTCGATGGCAAAATTACATTTGTATTTGGCTATAATCCCATCACCGGCCGCTTGATTGATTCATGTTTGTCACTGATAAGATGGAAATGTAAGTCAGTAAGATGAGGCCTAATTCAGTTTTCGGATTGATATTTCTGCAGGTTGGGTTGCCAAATGTTGGGAAATCAACTTTTTTCAACATAGTAACAAAGTTGGCAATCCCAGCTGAGAATTTCCCTTTCTGTACCATCGAACCAAATGAGGCGCGTGTGAATGTTCCAGATGAACGGTTTGATTGGCTTTGCAAACTTTACAAGCCAAAGAGTGAGGTTTGTTTCTTTTCTTTACTCATATTCAGTGGCAGAGACAATGGGGGGAGGGGGCTCATATTGTAATGACTAGCTTCTGAGGTTATGTTTCAGATCATCAGATGTAAAATGACTGTTCAAATCGTGTTTCATGTGCATTGTGGTCGTTGAAATTCTGTGCAGGTGCCTGCACATCTGGAAGTAACTGACATAGCTGGGCTTATTAGAGGCGCTCACGCTGGGGATGGCCTGGGCAATGCATTCCTCTCACATATACGTGCTGTTGATGGAATCTTTCATGTCCTAAGTACGTTTTTTTTCTAATGTTGTTAATGTTGGTATTTAGTATTCTAACAAATTATTATGCATTATTTTAATCAACATCTACTGCTGTGTTGCAGATCATGCATTTGGTTTTTAAGATACCGTCAGTCTTATAGTTGTTCGATTGATCTAATGCTTCTTTAGTCTGTACTACATATAAACTAGAAGTTTACTCCGATATTAAGTGAAAATAGGGCTACCATATTGCTTCATTTTGTGGCAAACAACATCTGTGATAAGAGTGATAATCAAAGAAGCTGGCAACTGTGTATTCTTATCAGTATATATGTTATCTATTCACAACATATGCATAGCTGTTTGAATAATTGGTTTAGCATCCTTTCCCTTTTTGTTTCTCGTTGTGTGCTGATACCTCGTAATTGTTGCTAGTAACTTTGTATTACAGATAAAAAATGATAAATATTTTGTAGTTCTAATGGACCCCAAAATGACTAGTCCATGTAATTCACTTCGCAAATTTATGTTCTTTAGCAAGGTTTAGTTACTAACTAATTAATTACACATCATATTAACTAATCGAGTGTTGCATACGGTTTTCAGGAGCATTTGAAGACGCAGAAATTACGCATGTTGATGATACAGTAGATCCTGTTAGAGACATGGAAACTATTAGTGAAGAGCTCAGACTAAAGGTTTCATTGGATTTTGTTGATTTGCAACTTCAGCTGTACAACATTTAAATCTTCTTTTGACGATGTTCTATTCTATTTTCTGTGCAGGATATAGAGTTCATGAAAAAGAGACTTGAGGACCTTGAAAAGTCAATGAAGAGGAGCAATGATAAGCAGCTCAAAATTGAGCATGAATTATGTGAGAGGGTGCGGCATTAATTACTTCAATTCTTCCGCATAACTATGGGTCTTTTAGCAGCCTTAATAAAATATAATTGAAAATGAAAATTCTTTATCAGTAACTTATGTTCCTTCCCTAATCTGGACAGGTCATAGCCCATCTTGAGGAAGGGAAAGATGTCCGTTTAGGAGATTGGAAAGCTGCTGACATTGAGATCTTGAATACATTCCAGCTACTTTCAGCTAAGCCAGTTGTCTATTTGGTATGAATTTCTTCTTTCTGTGCACCCATTCTATTAGTCAATAGTCTACCATGAGAAACTTTGAAGTTCAAGTTGTCCATGGTTTTTAGCTTGGACTGGCGTCATATTGGGTTTAGGAAAAAGATACTTTTTATGCTTGCCTTTCTAGTTGAACATATTTTACATGTTTTGTTATGGCCTATCACCTTCTTGCATGCACTCTGTTCTGTTTCCTTGTATCTAAATTTCTGCTGCCGGTTGTGTTGGAGCTTTTACTCGATACCAGTATTAGTTCCCTAGTTTGCCTTGAATGGTTCCGTAATAATTATCCTTGTATTGTATGATGCATTATCAATTATGAAATGGATTTATTTGTACATGCCTAGTAAGTAATAACAAAAGAAAATGCATATTTTTCATTTGTGGAACCAACCAATTTCAACCAAATCAGTTTAAATTAACCATTTGATGAGACCATTTGACCCTTTATGATAATTGAAATGAGTACGCTACAATTTGTAACTGTAGATGGCCTTTTACAATGGCTTGTCTGACCATTAAATGACTTGGGAGCTGTACCGATTTCTTTTTTGTGCAGGTGAATATGAGTGAGAAGGACTTCCAGAGAAAAAAGAACAAGTTTCTACCCAAGATACATGCTTGGTATTGTTTCTCGAAGACTGTTTCCAAAGTGCTAGTTTTTGCCATCCAAGTGACAAAACCCTAGATTCTTGGCATTTGTTGCACAACCAAATGACATGTTTTAAAATCTGGATCCTGCTTTCTGGTAGAGATTGCTCCACACTGGCAAGTTGGTCCCACATCAGCTGCTATTTTAGAGCCACATCATATCTGTAAATGGAACTTAGATTTAAGAAAGCTTGTTTTTTGGTTCATGGTGGATCTTTTTGATATACTTGTACAGTGGACCACAATATCCAGGTTAAGTGACATGTGCCATATGACTATTTTTTTTGACATTTGAACCCGCCTTATGTGAAACACTCTTCCTAAATACATTGCAATTTCCTTATGTTATAGATCTTAGTCATGTTATATCTGTTCTAAGCCACTTTAATGGTCCAATAATGTGATATATATTCCTTGGTAATGTATGTTATGTGCTTGCTGGTATTATTATAGCACACATGAGCTGATATACTTTTTTTCATCAGGGTGCAGGAACATGGTGGTGAAACCATACTTCCTTTCAGCTGTGCTTTTGAACAGAAACTAGTGGATATGCCAGAAGATGAAGCTGCCAAATATTGCGCCGAAAACCAGATAACAAGGTAAGTTAATTCACACTTTTGATACTGGAGTTGGTTAGCTTGGTCATGCTAAATGCTTCTAATGATGCTACGGACCTATGTCATGAGGTGACAGTTTCTACTAGGACATACTAACATCTTAAAATACATGTATATTATTTCTATGATTTATGGAATTCAAAATTTGAGAAGCTGGAATATTCATCGCTAAGACAAATATCATGTTGAAATAATTCTTCTGTACAAGGTGAATATTTGTGAAAGAAAAAAAACATTTTTCTAACTTTCAATTGTTCGACAACTTTCCAAGTTCTCATTGGTTCTAAATTTCAACTAAAATATTATCTATTATGCCCTGCAGCATGATCCCAAAAATTATCAAGACTGGTTTTGCAGCAATTCATCTGATATACTTTTTCACTGCTGGTCCTGATGAGGTACTTGTTCTTTTCGGTGCAGCATAATCTATCCTTTTGTTATGTGTTGCTAAAACAGTAAAACAGTACTACAAAGTTGCCTATCAAATTGTAGTATGATGGATAAGTCTCATGTGTGGCTGGTCTTTGTGGGGCTATGATGCTCACATGGTCATGGTCCTTGTGGCTGTTTTTCTGTTTTTAGGACAGCATCTTAGACTAGAGGACAGCATCTTAGACTAGAGGGCAGCATCTTAGCTAGGACAGCATATTAGCATCTTAGACTAGCATCTTGGCATATGCTTGGCTGGCTAGCAGCCTATAAATATGTAACCCCAACCCCTCAGGTTGGTATGGCATTTGTGTGAGCTTGTGTGAGAAATAGACAAGAAAATTGCCCCAACTCCTAGTGTCATCCTCTCTCGATGAGAGTAAGAATTCTCCTACTACCAAGAGTGAGAATTCAGCGACTAACAACTGGTATCAGAGCCGTATTATCCTGTAGCCTAAGCATCTCTTGCTCATCTTCTCTCCCAGCCCCACAACAGCCCCAGCTGTTGGCAGCAGCAGCTCCTCCGGCCGCTCCTGTTCACTCCTCTCCTAGCTCGTCTGAAGCAGCTCTCTCCCCACGTAGCAGCCCCCCGGTAGCGCGTTATGTCCGCAGGGCAGTCTCAGCGCTCGGTCGCCTCGAGCACGCGGCGTCGGCAGGAGGCCGAACTTGCCGCGGCAGAGAAACGCGAGCGAGCGACGGCAGAGACCGCTGTGGCGGCGGCAAGGGCGTCGAGGCTGGCAGCGGCGGAGCTGGCAGCAGCCAGAGCGGAGGTGGAGGCAGCGGCGGCGGCGAATGCAGCGCGTGCGGCGGCGGCGGAGGTCGAGGCTCTGCGCGGCAGCATCGGCAGCTCCATTTCCGCTGACGACACCGCCGACGCGGACCTCGAGCTGCTAGGGAGGGAGGCAGCGCGAGCGCGGGCGGCGCAGTGGGCAGCCGCGCACGTCCACGAGAGTGGCGGTAGCCCAGACAGGCGCGGACGCGCCGGCGGCGCTCCTGGAGGAGGCGCGCACGGCGGTGGCGCTCCTGGGGCAGCCGCGCACGCCCACGAGCGCGGTGGTAGCCCAGACAGGCGCGGACGCGCCGTTGGCGCTCCTGGAGGAGGCGCGCACGGCGGCGGCGCTCCTGGAGGAGGCGCGCACGGCAACGGTGGCGGACGGGTCGATGGAGAGCGCGGCCTTCACAGGCAGCGTGGCTCTCTCTCCCCGGATCGGTACCGACGGGTCGATGGAGAGCGCGGCCTTCACAGGCAGCGTGGCTCTCTCTCCCCGGATCGGTACCGTGGTTACCACGGGCTCCAGGCTGTTGTCAGGGACGTCGGTCCCGGTGGTGGGTGGCCTACCCTCACCAAGACCAACTACGTCGAGTGGGCTGCGGTGATGAGGGTAAAGCTCCAGGTGCGGCACATGTGGGAGGCAGTCCAGTATGGCGACGTCGACTACGACCTAGATCGACGGGCGCTGGATGCTCTCATCGCTGCAGTCTCGCCCGAGATGCAGTTCTCGCTTACCAGCAAGCGGACTGCCAAGGAGGCTTGGGACGCCATCGCTGCGGCACGCATCGGCAGCGACCGCGCCCGCAAGTCCACACTGCAGGCACTTCGCAAGGAGTGGGAGAACCTGGCCTTCAAGCCAGGTGAGGACGTTGATGACTTTGCTCTCCGTCTCAACACTCTGTTGCAGAAGATGGTGCAGTTCGGCGACGACACTTACGGCGAGGAGAGAGCTGTCGAAAAGCTCTTCCGCTGCGTCCCTGAGAAGTACAAGCAGATGGCTCGCTCGATCGAGTCTCTGCTGGATCTCTCCACGATGTCGATCGAGGAGGCGATAGGTCGCCTCAAGGTCGTCGACAGCGATGAGCCACAGTCCCTCTCGGGGCCCATCACCACTGGCGGGAAGCTCCTCCTCACTCGGGAGCAGTGGCTTGCCAGCCAAGGTGACCGGAGGAAGGGGGAGCCTTCTTCCGCGACAGGCGGCCGCAAGCGTGGCAAGCCACGCAAGGCGCGCAGAGACGCCCAGGCCGGGGCGCGAGGACGTGCCGAGGGTGATGCCCGCGGAGGCGCCCAGGGCGGCACCGCCGGCAGGCACAAGCCGGCACGAGACGACGCCTACCGCAACTGCGGCCAGCTTGGCCATTGGGCCAAGGACTGTCGACAGCCACGACGCGGCCAGGCCCACGTCGCATAGGCGGAGGAGGAGGAGCCGGCTCTGTTCATGGCATATGCCAGCATCGAGCTACCTCCAGCGGCACTGGCCGCAGTGGCTCTCCTCCACCTTGACGAGCCAAAAGCACACGCCCTCCTCGGCGACAGCTCCGGCAACGACAAGACTAACGGGTGGTGCCTCGACACCGGCGCCACCCATCACATGACCGGTCGACGGGAGTTCTTCACCGAGCTTGACTCTACCGTCCGAGGCTCCGTCAAGTTTGGGGATGCCTCCGGCGTGGAGATCAAGGGCGTCGGCTCCATCATCTTCACCGTCGTGTCTGGTGAGCATAGGCTGCTCACCGGAGTCTACTACATCCCCGCGTTGAGGAACTCCCATCATCAGCTTGGGACAGCTGGATGAGAACGGTTCGCGCGTGGTGGTTGAGGACGGAGTCATGAGGATTTGGGATCGTCGTCGTCGCCTTCTTGCCAAGGTATCCAGAAGCGCAAATCGACTCTACGTCCTTAACGTGCAGGTGGCACAACCCCTTTGTCTCGCTGCTTGTCGGGACGACGAGGCGTGGCAATGGCACGAGCGTTTCGGGCACCTTCACTTTGAGGCCCTGAAGCGGCTCAGTGCCACGGAGATGGTGCGAGGCCTGCCGTGCCTCGACCATGTGGAGCAGCTCTGCGACGTCTGCGTGTTGACGAAGCAGAGGCGACTCCCTTTTCCCCAGCGGGCGAGCTTTCGAGCCAAGGAGAGGCTCGAGCTCGTGCATGGGGACTTGTGTGGCCCGGTGACACCGGCCACACCGGGAGGACGACGCTACTTCCTGCTGCTCGTCGACGACCTCTCCCGCTACATGTGGGTGATGGTCCTCGGCAGCAAGGGAGAGGCTGCGGACGCCATCAGACGCGCGCAGGCTGCTGCGGAGGCGGAGTGCGGCCGCAAGCTGCGCGTGCTGCGCACCGACAACGGCGGCGAATTCACGGCGGCTGAATTCGCGTCGTACTGCGCTGACGAGGGCATTCAGCGCCACTACTCCGCGCTGTACAGCCCGCAGCAGAACGGCGTCGTCGAGCGGCGCAACCAGACGGTTGTGGGGATGGCTCGGGCCCTCCTCAAGCAGAGGGGGATGCCGGCTGTCTTCTGGGGAGAGGCGGTGGTGACGGCCGTCTACATCCTCAACCGCTCGCCTACCAAGGCGCTCGACGGCAGGACGCCGTACGAGGCTTGGCATGGGCGCAAGCCGATGGTCTCCCACTTGCGGGTCTTCGGCTGCCTCGCGTTCGCCAAGGAGCTTGGCCACATCAGCAAGCTCGACGACAGGAGCACTCCGGGAGTGTTCATCGGCTACGCGGAGGGCTCGAAGGCCTACCGCATCCTCGACCCGAAGACACAGCGTGTGCGCACGGCGCACGACGTTGTGTTCGACGAAGGGCGAGGATGGGCGTGGGACAAGGCAGTGGACGACGGCTCGGCTCCGACGTACGACGACTTCACTGTCGAGTACGTCCACTTCGAGGGAGCTGGGGGAGTAGGCAGTTCTTCTTCGGTGAGCGCGTCTACCCCTGTCTCCGAGCCTCCACCGACCCTGGCACCTGCTACTCCGACAGCACCACGCTCTCCAGCCAGGACCTCGGCTGCGATGAGCTCTTCGCCGGCTCCACCACAGCCGGCAACGCCACGCACTCCAGCACCGACAGGCACCACTCCGGGCACGTCTACTCCACCACCAGCTCGTGTCGAGCACGGCCCGGTTGAGCTCGCTACTCCGCTCTCTCACGACGAGGAGCGCCTCGACGCGTACCACGACGGCGAGCCGTTGCGGTACCGTACGGTGGAGAACCTTCTCGGCGACCAGCCGGTGCCGGGACCGGTGCCTCACGACCTGGAGGCGCAGTTGCACCTTGCGTGTGACGACGGCGAGCCTCGGTCGTTTGCAGAGGCCGAGAGACACGCGGCATGGCGCGCCGCGATGCAGTTGGAGATGGATGCGGTTGAGAAGAACCGCACCTGGGAGCTTGCTGACCTTCCTCGTGGTCACCGCGCGATCACCCTTAAGTGGGTGTACAAGTTGAAGAGGGATAAGCCGGCGCCATCGTCAAGCACAAGGCTCGCTTGGTGGCACGAGGTTTCGTGCAGCAGGAGGGGGTCGACTTCGACGACGCCTTTGCTCCCGTGGCACGGATGGAGTCCGTGCGACTCCTTGCGCTAGCTGCCCAGGAGGGCTGGCATGTTCATCACATGGACGTCAAGTCGGCGTTCCTTAACGGTGACTTGAAGGAGGATGTCTACGTGCACCAGCCGCCGGGATTTGCGATCCCCGGCAAGGAGGGCAAGGTGCTCCGCCTGCGCAAGGCCCTCTATGGCTTGCGGCAGGCACCGAGGGCGTGGAATGCCAAGCTGGATTCCACGCTAAAGGGGATGGGCTTCGAGCAAAGCCCGCACGAGGCGGCCATCTACCGACGGGGCAATGGAGGTAATGCCCTGCTGGTGGGTGTCTACGTCGACGACTTGGTGATCACCGGCACCAAGGATGCGGAGGTGGCGGCATTCAAGGAAGAGATGAAGGCCACCTTCCAGATGAGTGACCTGGGGCCTCTCTCCTTCTACCTGGGAATCGAGGTACACCAGGATGACTCTGGGATCACGCTTCGACAGACCGCCTACGTCAAGCGCGTCGTTGAGCTAGCTGGGCTCACCGACTGCAACCCAGCTCTCACTCCGATGGAGGAGAGGCTGAAGCTGAGCCGCGACAGCACGACGGAGGAGGTGGATGCTACGCAGTACCGGCGTCTTGTGGGGAGCCTTCGCTACCTCGCCCACACACGGCCGGACTTGGCATTCTCCGTCGGTTACGTTAGTCGGTTCATGCAGCGACCGACGACGGAGCACCAGCAGGCTGTGAAGAGGATCATCCGCTACGTTGCGGGGACTCTCGACCACGGCCTCTACTACCCGAGGTGCCCTGGGGCGGCACACTTCGTCGGGTACAGCGATAGCGACCACGCCGGCGACATCGACACCAGCAAGAGCACGAGCGGGATCCTCTTCTTCCTCGGCAAGTGCCTCGTTAGCTGGCAGTCGGTCAAGCAGCAGGTGGTGGCCCTGTCCAGCTGCGAGGCCGAGTACATAGCGGCCTCCACCGCTTCGACTCAGGCGCTCTGGCTCGCTCGACTGCTTGGTGATCTCCTCGGCAGAGACACTAGAGCGGTGGAGCTCAGGGTGGACAGCAAGTCCGCTCTGGCCCTGGCAAAGAACCCCGTGTTCCACGAACGCAGCAAGCACATCCGGGTGAGGTACCACTTCATCCGAGGCTGTTTGGAGGAAGGGAGCATCAAGGCGAGCTACATCAACACCAAGGACCAGCTTGCGGACCTGCTCACCAAGCCCTTGGGAGGATCAAGTTCCTTGAGCTCTGCTCCAAGACCGGGATGGTTCAACTCTCCCACAAGACGACGCACAAGACTTAGGGGGAGAATGATGGATAAGTCTCATGTGTGGCTGGTCTTTGTGGGGCTATGATGCTCACATGGTCATGGTCCTTGTGGCTGTTTTTCTGTTTTTAGGACAACATCTTAGACTAGAGGACAGCATCTTAGAGGACAGCATCTTAGACTAGAGGGCAGCATCTTAGCTAGGACAGCATATTAGCATCTTAGACTAGCATCTTGGCATATGCTTGGCTGGCTAGCAGCCTATAAATATGTAACCCCAACCCCTCAGGTTGGTATGGCATTTGTGTGAGCTTGTATGAGAAATAGACAAGAAAATTGCCCCAACTCCTAGTGTCATCCTCTCTCGATGAGAGTAAGAATTCTCCTACTACCAAGAGTGAGAATTCAGCGACTAACAACAGGTTGGTATGGCATTTGTGTGAGCTTGTGTGAGAAATAGACAAGAAAATTGCCCCAACTCCTAGTGTCATCCTCTCTCGATGAGAGTAAGAATTCTCCTACTATCAAGAGTGAGAATTCAGCGACTAACATAGTATTCTTCATGTGCTTTTCATTGAACTTTAGTAATTTCTTTCGCTATTTTGAATATTTTTGAAAAGTTGTGCAAATAGTTGAAGTTGAAACTTGAAAGATCATTTCTATGTGCACTTTTCCAGTAGGAGAATGTGATTTGAATTCTGGTTCAGCAACAAATGTGATTTTTTTGTTCAGGTAAAGTGTTGGCAGATCAGACGTCAGACTAAGGCTCCTCAAGCCGCTGGTGCAATTCACACTGATTTTGAAAGGGGCTTCATATGCGCTGAGGTAACCTCTGCTATTTAAGTAGTGGCCATAGTTGTTAACTATTGTGATTTGCATAACCTATAAGTTAAACAGGACCAGATTTTGGATAGCTGTCCTACTCGATGACCATTTTGATTGTTTGTGAATCTAGATGCTTTTAAAGTTACTCAATTTGACTTCTTGGTAATTCTGTCTATGATATCTATTTATCAGCACCCCCTCCATTTTTTTTTGATGTTCATACTTGTGCACACTTTTAGTAAGGAAAAATACAAAATAATACATGCCCATTTAAAACCAGCAATAGACCAATGAACTGATTTGAATCTTGTAGCATTTATGTATACTATAAATGAGGTATGGCTGTGTCCGCAGGAGCACTTTAGAAATAATATGTAGTTTCTGGCATGTCTTCTAGAAAACATGTAGCATCCGATTCCTGTTGACAATTTTTCTTTTACCTTGACACTATAAATGACTATAAATGTTTGGATATATACTAGCTGATGAGGCCAGTCTTTTGGCATTGTTTACTCTAGCTCTATTCATGTTTAAACAGTATAGTTTCATATATGATTGTTACTTCTACTTTTGTGGGTCAGGTAATGAAGTTTGAAGATCTGAAAGAACTGGGCAGTGAATCTGCTCTTAAGGTATACACTCCTTCTCCAAGGACATTCTTGTTAAGTGCCTGTTTTGAGTTTTGACTTGAATTTCGAATGTGTGCTGTAGGCTGCTGGAAAATACAAGCAGGAGGGGAAAACCTATGTGGTTCAGGACGGGGACATCATCTTTTTCAAATTCAACGTGTCTGGTGGCGGGAAGAAGTGAAAAATGTATGAAGATGATAGCATCAATAGTGTATTACATCTTACCCCCGAATTTCTCGTTCAACAGTGTGTTACATCTTGCCCCCTATTTCTACATTTTTGAGGTCGCTAGCCCCTATTTCTACATTTTTGAGGTCGCTAGCCAGTAGCCAGGTTCCGGTAACTCAAGCTTGTACAACGAGGCTCCATACTGTTGAAGGATTGTAATGAAATAACATGCACGGTTGTATAACTTGTGCTTGAGCTCTCGCTGTTACCAGAAGCTTAGAATCGCCTGAGTTCTGTGGGTTCGGTTTTGCCTTGTTCATTGTGTAAGCTGGTCGAACTGCAAATGATTTATTGCTTGTGGACGGACCAAACGTGTATAAAGTAATAATTGTAGAAGCTATGTGTGCCCCCCCCCCCCCCCCCCCCCCCCCCCCCCCCCCCCTCGCTGGTCTGGTTTTTCCAGACCAGCCGGCTCCTCCTCACATGCTACAGTGTTTCTCTTTCACCGAACCCGTCAAGCTTCAGACCAGTGAATGGGGCCATTGTGCCTTGGTTGCCCTCATGGGCCTTGCCCATCCTGGAAGAGTGGCGCTGGTGCCAATAGGGATGCTTTAAAGATCGAGAGAAAAAAAAAAAGCTTTTGGAGCCTTTCAAGTTTCAACTAGCTCAAACTGGTTTCGGATTTGCTAGTGTCCCCCTAGACATTTGATCCAGACGGTGCCCGCGCAACGAGCGAGTGAGCGCCCTAGCAGCGTTGGACTTGCGAGTGAGTGCCCAAGCAGTGGGCTCTTGCTGCCACGGATGTCGTCGTACCACGTGCGAGGACTGCTCATGCCCCCCCCCCCCCCCCTTCACTTCCCACGCACATTTCATGTGGAACACTCGATCAATTTTTAAAACTTTCAGATGCAACACTTGCGACATACTAAAAGAGACAAATAAAACATTTTAAAACCGTTGTAAACATACGCAACATTTAGATAAAACACGTGCAACATATGTGTGAAAACATACGTAACATCTAGATAAGCACACTTACAACATACGTCTGAAAACACAGATAAAACATTGTGAATAGATGCTTGCAACATACGTGTACAACCATTGCAACATTTGCAACATCCGATCTACTTTTGCAACATCCGTACGAAACACTTGAAACATACGTCTAAAACACTTGAAACATAGGCTTGCAACATGTTTGAAAACACATGAAACACTTGAAACACGGAGTCGCCGCCGCGCGCCATGGCCGACTTGGTGGGGAACCGCGTTGGCGCAGGCCTCCCCTTCCTACCGACGACGCGAGATGGATAGGGGCGCAGGCACAGATTTGGGCGCAGGCCTCCCCTGTCTTCCCTTCTGCGACGGGTGAGGTGGATGGGGGCTCGGCGCTGGATGATGACGTGGCACGGTCCCGGGAAGGGTTTAGTTGAAAATCAAAGCATCTTGTTCTGTTCCGTTTAGATATGAGGGCTTTGGATCTGATGATGTATTTTGACAACCACCACCATTTTTGGCTCTCTTCTTGGCTAAAATGCGCTGATAATACTGTTCTTTGATTTCTCTATTTCAGTGCATGCAGCAGAATACACGCAAAGCGCAGTGTTCTTTTTATTGCAAGGATATCCCACACACGACACACACTACTATGCGTCCACACAACAGTGAATTCTTTTTGAGGAAAATTACGGGATCACGACACTGACGGGCCTATCGAAGATCCAGCTAAACGGGACAGACGTGGGCTTCTTCTGGGCCTGGGCCGCCCTATCATGGGCCTTCTCCTCCATCGTCCGGATCTTTCGCGGCAGCCCGCACACGTAGTCCCGCGCGCGCCTCCCCTCGCCGGAGAGCCCCGCCGCGAGGTCCTCCACGCGCCACTGCCGTATGAGGTGCTCCAGGATGCCGCGGTAGTCGGAGGCCGTGTACACGCCGGTCTGTTGCGCGGCGGCGGCGTAGTGCGCGTAGAGGTCGGCGTCGCGGCCGTCGGCCATGAGCGCGGCCGGCATGGTGATCCGGCGGCGCATCATGTAGCCCAGCGCGCGCACGGCCGCGTCCGGGTCGACCTCGAAGAGCTTGCCGACGATGCGCGTGTAGGCCGCCTCGTGCCGCTTCTCGTCGGCCATGATGGCGCCGCAGACGCGCGCGAGGACGTGGTCGCCGTGCGCGCCGACGTGGCGCGCCGTGTTGCCGTGCGAGATCGCCGTGGCGCGCTCCTGGAAGGCGACGTAGATGAAGCCGTGGTAGGGGCTCCTGGCGGCGTTCATGGCCATCCCGGAGGCGATGAGGAGGTGCACGGTGCGGTCGACCTGGCGCATGTCGACGCGGCCGGAGAGGTACATGTAGCGGCTGAGCGCGTCGCCGTGGCGGTTCTCCTCGGCGGACCAGCCGCGGATCCAGCGCGCCCAGGCGGTGGCGTCGGCGCCCGTGAGGTCGCGCACGGCCTCGAAGCGGTTGGGCACGCTCTGGTACGTGGGCAGGGCCTCCTCCGTGATCATGTTGCCCACCAGGCAGACGAGGTGCGCGTCGGGCACGCCGGCCGCCCGCGCGCGGAGCTCGCGGCACGCCGCGTGGAAGCCCTCGTCGCCCAGCGCCGCCGGGTCCGGGAGCAGGTCCGACGGCTGCCACGCTTCCTCTGCCGGCTTCAGCAGCGGCAGCACGTGCGCCTCCGCCCACGGCTCCAGGTGCGCCAGCACCTCCAGCTTCTCCGGAGCCAGGTACCCCATCCATTCCTCCTCTTCGTCCTGCTTGCCCCGCCGCTTGAGGACAGGCGGGACAGGGGCGGCCATGGTCATGGCCCCCCTGCTGCTATGACTGCTCCTGCACCTCCTGCACTAGCACGTACGCGCTCAACGTTCATGACATGTCGTTGACATACATATGAGAGTGCACAAGATTATGGAGGTGTGCAATTTGTCCTACACGAGACAGCATCGGAGGACAATACAGTAGCCCTTCGTTCTAAATTTTAAATCGTTCTGACCTTTCTCGATGTGCAATTTTTACTATAGAAATATTATGGAGGTGTTTGGGACTTCTCCACAAACTTCACCATAGAGCCGCTCCATAAAAAACTGGAGTGCGTGAAGCTAAAATCGTTTAGCTAAAAAAACGTAGAGCGTAGCAGTCTCAAACACCTATATCTAGATACATAGTAAAAGCTATCTATACCTGATACTAAAAAGACAAAATTTCTGCCACAAATAATTTTTCGTCCAACTTAATACTAAAATGAATCGGTCTCGGTCATCACCCCAAAAAACCGTGTTCGTTTTTTCTCTGTTAACCACTGTTGATTCCTAAGTTCCCGTCCACGTGTCCTTCTCCAATTTCTTTCCCGTTTTTTTCCCCCGTTTCCTCCGCTGTCAGTTCTATACGTAAGTTCTTTTTTTTTTTTCCAATTTTTCTCCCCTATTTTTTCCAACAGGAAATCGGATGGAATAAATTGAGAAAACATAGTGCACAAGGAAATGATGTAGGGGTTCCAATCCAAACGTAGAGTAGAAGGAATAAATATATAAAGTCAATGGTAAACAAACATGGATTTAACATTCCAATAAAAAAGCAACACAGATCATGTCTTGCAAATATTTTTCAAATCGAGTCTAACACTTGACCTACCAGAGCGAGCTAAACAAGGAGAAAATCTAGAATAAATCGAGACGACTACAAATAAAATCGGACGACATAAACCCGTTGTCACCTTGGTGCTATGTCCTGGCATCGTGGTCGCTGGGTCCATCGCAACATTCGCCCGAGCTATTAGCCGGCGGCACCCCCCGCATGGTTGAGCCGCTACGGCCAAGCCGCCGGCCTGTTCAACCGCTCCTCCACCGCGCTATGCACGGACCTCATGGTGGCAATGGTAGGTGGACGCTTGAAACGGCCTAGCACATAGCAACAAGGCCGTCGTCGCCTCAAGCCTGGCATGCCGTAGTCAACACCTTGACGCCAGGACCCACCATCCTTGCACTTTGGGCGGCCGGAGATCCCTCTAACCCACAATGCCGGGACCCGCTCGTGTTGAAAGGGGCTCCACCATGACCCGCTTCGCTGAGCTTGCAGACTAACGCCACACCGAGGTGCTCCAGCAAGAACTACTCTGGAAGCTCACAGGTTAGCGTTTTTACAAGGGGCTTGGAAGAGCTCGCACCGAGCTCTCCTTCGTACCGAGCTCGCCTCTCCCAAGCAGCAAGATCAGAGAAAATAGTGAGACAAGAAGTGGTTTCCCACGCGTTAGTGTGCTCGAGTGCTCATGGACACGTGAAACACTCTAGAAATTTACGGTAAGTTAACCCTTATAATTCATGGACTAATAGTAACCGTGTCATGAGATAAGATGTCTTTTATTTTGTTCCATGCATGTATAGAAAAGACAATGAATTAAATCATAATAATTGTTGTCCATTACGTTTTTAAGACTGTTTTTTCTCCCGTTGCAACGCACGGGCATATGTTTGCTAGTGTATTAAAAAAAAAGAAACTGACTTCTGAAACGGAGGGATCGAGTAGTAGATAGAGAAACAAAAAAAAAAAAAATAGAACAGACTTATTATAATGAGTCACACAAATTAAACACGTTGTTAGTAGATCGATAAGCATAACGCATGGAGTGTATGTACCAGTTGATTATCCGTGGGAGGGCGTCTCGTGTTCTTGCAGATGATGCAAGTTTGAAGGAGTAGTAGTTTTGTTTAGTATTTGCTGATTCGCAGGGCACTCCGTGTCCAGGCATCGCAAGAAGTGGTGTTGTTGCCATCATCATCCTCAGCTCGCTCAAACTAGCTTGTGGCACACTATGTATATATGTGTGCGAATTGAAAGGAGAAGGTGGTATAGGAGGGTAAAGCTAGTAGCTAGATCAGATGCTGCTAGGGTTCACTGAGATGTGCGGCATAGGCCGACCGTGGAGCTGTCTATTTATGGAGCAGGATAGATAGAGCGATGGCCTAGCCGCTTCCACCTCGCTGCTGGTCGCTAGAAGTGTGCGGAGTCACACTGTAGCTCACTTACGCCGTCACCACCGTGACCTGGTACCATACAAATCGGTTGTCAGTTTTAAATTTCCAGCCACGAACCTCTTCACCAGTGTTCTATAACTTTAAGTGAGTTTGACACTTGACAGTGTGACAGCAATATTTTCCGTGAGACTGCACAACCATTGCTACACAAATAATTTCGTGAGACACTGTCCTCAGATTAACAGAGGTGGACACAATAGGGTGCCACCTCCATTAATCGTTGCTAGGGTACGCAGCTGAGCGTCCCCGCCTCGGTTGATGGTTAACGGAGGCGGCCGTCTTTACGCAACCGCCTCCATTAATGGTCTATTAACGGAGGTGGACAACTTAAGTCACCTGTCTCAGTTAATAGATTAATAGAGACGGTGCTACTAAAGCGACCGCCTCCGTTAATGGTCTATTAAAGGGGAGGCGGCCGTCCTTAGGATGCCCGCCTCCGCTAATCCCTGCCTAGAAAGGTAGCTCCGCACCACCCACATCTTCTTCCTCCACGAGCTCACCCTTTCATTTTGACAGGGTTTAAGCTCTAAAACTCTAAAAAATCACCATTTTGGGGGAGGAGTTTTGCTCTTCGATTCATTGAAGGAGGACACCGTAGGAGGTTGCTATGCGCTCCGTATCCTTATTCTGCTCTCTTTTTCAAGTTTCGGGTGATCTAGATCTAGATCTAGAACTAGATCTATGGTGGAGGAGAGAGAAAACAAATATGATTCTTCATTTGCTTGAATTTCTTTGTAATGCCCCTATACTTATGTTTTGTAACGTTAAGGTTGTCTTTAGTTCAACTTAAATTAAGGCTGTGTTTGGTTCAATTCAACTTCTGAAAAGTGCTTCTGCTAAAAAAATGCTAACAAACATGTGGAGCCTGAAACTGCTTTTCCAGACGCAGGATATCATCATCTCATGATATCCATCCCAATTCCATCCAATTCATAACACACTACTACAAAAATCTTTTTGGAGATGACCCATTTTATTTTCTGTGGTAGTTGAAAATGGCACCCACCTCCAGAAATAGCCAAGGGGCTCAATATAATTGATGCAAGCCCAAAGCCAACCTCTAGAAACCAATCTTCACAGGCATGCCTCTTAAAGAAAGCCGCCTAAAAAAATAGGGATATCTTCACAGGCACTGTAAGTAGATTTTCTAAGGGGTTTCTGATGAGAAACCACCTTTCAAAATAGTTGCCACGCAAGTAATTTATAACATTTTCATATATGAAGTCGAGTGTGGACAAACTTTATATCAAATTATAGAGCGAGTAATGTGATCAAAAGCTTTGTTGTTGATAGTCTTAAGATTTGAGATTGTTTAGAAGCCCAGATGTTCTTTCTCAGATTTTGAAATCCAAAACCTTGAATTTTCAAAACACTTGGGATGGACACACTCTATAATAGGATCTATTTCTAGTTCACAACTTTTCATTTAAAACCGTGTAGTGTCAAATGCGCACTACAAAATTTGGGAGGGTGAATACAAAAGAATATTATATTTATTTATATTATAGTCAAAAGTGACGTATATGCTTGTGAGATAGTAAGGAGGCTATGGCTCCGTTCGCTTCGCTGAAAAAACAAGTCAAAATACTGTTCCGACTGATTTGTTGTGAGAGAAAAATACTATTCCGGCTGAAAAAAAAAACAAGCTGAAAAAAGACGGATTATAAGAAAAGCGAACATGGCATATATATGCACGACGACCGACGGGTGAGGTGATGAGGTCTCAGGTTATCCTAAGAGCACACTCGCATGAAAGATCACGTTACATATCACTTATGATGCACGATTATGGTGGTTTGCTAATGGGGCTATCTTAGTTTTTTTTTTTGCTATTTTTAGTGTTGTTTTTTCTTTTGTGAAAATCAGTATTAAGAGGTCGACCTCTAAGTCGACCGCATCTAGAACTTGATTTTCAAAGGCAGTTGGCTCACTCATCAAGGGGTAGTTTGTTACCGTCTCTGAAAAGTGAAAACCATCCATTTTCAGATAATTTCATATAGGGCCGAGCGAAAAAAAATTATCTCTGAAAATCGATTTCACTACATCAGAAAATGCTTTCGTAGCAGTGCATCAAGTGAGACATGAAAACGTGATTCTAATCGTGCATAAGCTATGGTAATAGGTCAGGTTCCAATTAGGCTGGTACGGAGGATCGGACTCATCAATCAATGCAAGGTATGGATCGGACTTAATCAAGGTATGTATGGATCGGACTCAATCAATGCAAGGTAGGGATCGACTCAATCAATGCGGTAAGGCTAGCGTCCGAACGCAGCTCCCGCGTCCCATGCCCGCATCGCATCTCACGCACCCCATCCCATCCCCGTCCAGCGCCAGCGTTCGGAACCGCGCTCCATGCCCATCCCGCGCCCGCATGGCGGAACCGTGACCCCGCACCCACCTACCGCGCCTGCAGATGCGTGTCACGGAGGCGTCTGCTGGCCTTAGGCACCCGCACGCGAACCATGGCGGCGCCTCCGCAGCAGTAGGAGGATGGTGGCCTGCAACACCAAATCTACTTTTGAAACATTCAGATGAAACATTTGTAACTTAAGCCTAAATTGGAGGAAAAAGAGTGAGAAGAGAGTAGGTGAAGCAAATAGGAGGGGACTTTGAGAAAATAAATAAGCCAGTGGACTACTTCGTCTCCTAAAGATTAATTTAATTATTTATAGACAATTTTTTGTGTTAGGGCCTCTTTTGTTCCCCAGTTTTGCCAAAAATTTGCTGTTTCTTTTGGCAAAATGAATCTAAACACCGTGGACCAAAAACAACAAAACTGGTGCTTGAAAACTTTTGGTATTTGGGAAACAAGAGGCCCAAAACTGGCCAAAAGCGCATGGGGGGAGCCGAACGCCATTCCCGGCCTCGCTGATGGAAGGCTACAATGTTGACGGCTACAGCGACGGCAATGGGAACAGCGATGGCTACAGCGATGGCGACCGCACTAGGGACTTCTTCTCGCAACCTAATCCGTTTTCCCCCGCCGGTGGCTATGAGAACTTCAACGATGCAGCATATCCCTTTCCGGGCTCGAGCAGCGTTAATGCTCCCCGGGCGGGCATGGCGGCGCTCGACCTCAACTCCCATGGCCAAGAGTGGCCCAGAATGGTGGGCTATGAAGGCCTCCTTCTGTCCGGCCCGCAAGGTGGAGGCATCGACAGCAGCATGGGTCTCCTTCCCGTTCGCGTTCGCAGCGGCAGTCGTACCCTCGGCTTATGTGCGGTTCGCAGTGGCGGTGGAGGAGGCGCCACGGCCGCTCGCGCCTTGTCGTCATCCTCCGGTGGTGGCCGTGGACCTACGTTGCCTCCAGTGACCGCTGACGTGCGTGCCTCGCGTGGATCTGCATCCGGCGCATCTGTCGGATCTAGGAACCACGGTGGACGTCGATGACCCGCGACGTCAGCTGTTGCGGAAGATAACTTCGACATCAAGAACCCAAATGAAGCTGATGATGATGAGATCCAACAGATCTTTCCGAACGCTCAAATCCCGGTATTTTTTAGAACCCAGAAAAATTTGCTATTTGTTTGATTTTTGCCGTCTTGGTATTCTTGTTACGCATCATTTAGGATAGAGTCAACAGGGGGAATTGGTCAGAACCAAATACCAGGAAACTGTGTGAGATTTGGGTTGACCAAATTACTAAAGGTAACTGCGTGAATGGTGTCTCAAACAAGACAGGGATGAGGGAGGTCATAGGAAGGTACTATTTTGCAACCAATTTGGTTCATGATAGAACCTAGATCGGTAAGAGGATTAGGCAATTGAAGGGATATTGATAATTCATACAAAGACTACACAATGACACTGGCTTAGGCCGTAGATCTGATGGAACTATTGATGCCACTAATTAATGTTGGGAAGACAACACTAAGGTAATTGCCAAACTGTTTGTTTGTTGTTTATGTCTAGTAAGCTCTACCCTTGCTCACAAAGATAAGTTCTACAGGACCACCTATACTGGAAGAAATGCAAGAGTGGGTGGCCAGGTTACATCAATGAATTGGACCAAATGTTTCATGGTGTAGCTGTTGATGGCTCCACCTCATTTGTTCTAGGAAAAAGTGTCACTATGGATGATGAAGTGGACGAGGATCCACCTAACAACATTGATGTGCAGACCCCAGTGAGCATCAGTAGCCACAAGAGAGCAAGCAACACAAGCACCACTGGCTCTAGTCCCAGCAAGAAGTCCAAGAGCCCAGCAGTTAGGAGCATGGACAAGTTCATGAGCGAGAATGCCAGGATTCAAGCTGAGAGGAATATGATGTTCGAAGAAACATTTGGAAAACAAGCAACAGATTGCCTATCAGCTTGCCCAGCAGAAGGAGGTTGCCAGAGCAGAAAAGATTAGGTATGTGCAGCAGTTAGCTCAAGAGTGTGGTGTAGACGAAGGAAACAAGCAATGTGTGGTTAAGCTAGCTGCAAACATCATTAAGTCAGTAGACCTAGACTTCTGAACAATTCATCCTAGATTGAGAAACCCTAGGTTCCATCCCTTCTTCAACAATTGTATAGGACCAATAGATGGCACTCACATACCATGTGTGGTGCCAAGTGATAGGCTGGTTTAGCACATGTGCCGCAGGGGCATGACAACACAAAATGTGATGGCTGTTTGTGACTTTGACATGAGGTTCACATTTGTTCTTGCTGGATGGCCTGGTTCAGTACATGACATGAGAGTGTTCAATGATGCTATGACCAAGTACAACCATGTCTTTTCACATCCACCCACAGGTAAACACATTGCTGCTGTTGCATTTGCAGCTTCTAGTTGAACTAGTTGAATCTTACAAAACTGATCCATTGTGTAGGAAAAATTTACCTAGTGGACTCTGGCTAGCCAAATCGTTCGTGTTACCTTGCGCCCTACAAGGGAATCAAGTACCATCTTCTGGAGTATCGAGACGCCCCGGAGGCGCAAGGTAAAAAAGAGATCTTCAACTACATACATTCTTCTCTTAGAAATGTCATCGATGTCGTTTGGTGTTTTGAAGATGAATTGGAGGATTTTGTTGCAAATGCCAAGTTATGCACCTCATAAGCAGAGCCAAATTATTGTTGCATGGCACTACATAACTTCATTAGAACGAGTGGAATATTGGATAGGGACTTTGATCATTGTGACCATGATGAGAACTACTGGCAAGGGATGAATCTGCAACGATGAATGCTTTTCGTGACTCGATTGCCCTTAGTTTGTTTAATAGATCATGACAATTGGAATGGTGTACTTGAAATGTAACGTGTGTTTTTAATTTGTATAGTTGAGGACAATTGAATTGTGTACTTGAACTATTCAATAATTATGAAATAAAATGTAATTTTTTTATGGTTTCTAAACAATGCCATGCATGGCATCAAAGGCGAGCTGCAGCAAGGGCGAGTAGCTCACCGAGCAGCTCCAAGGGCGAGCAGCTCTTGCATGCAACCTGCATGGTTGTGCATGCATAACATTAATGATGTAAATCAACTATTAAATAAGGGCAAATCAGTCTTGTATTGATATGGTGCTAAAATTTTGCTATGGATCTAAACACCTCAGCATAAAGTCAGAATGGCAAAACTTTAGCACCACCCAATTTTTTTTTGGCATGGCTGATGCATCTAAACACCCTCTTAGCTATTTATTCAGGGTAGCCAAGGAAACAAAGTGAGCTGAGCTTCCGTAATGCATGCATGCACTGCATGCAAGCTCTAGGCAAGCACAACCAATCGCAAACTCAGTGGGGGCAAAAGTAGTGCCTAACGCAAATAGGCCTCTTTCGTTGTCCTACACTCAATTCTCGTATTTTGAAATTCTTCGACTCGTCTCCTTGATGTATATATAATTCCTAGCTCCACCACGGTTTGGCGGTCGATTAATCCTACCATATGGCTATATCTATAATTAATATCTATACATATCTATATATAGTACGTCCACACAAGGAATCATATATGTATAATAACCTGTACTATATGTCGACGGCACTGCAGCAATAAAAACTGCGTGTTCTGATTGCACTGTAGCATGCATGGACAGACAGGTGCACCAATGCAGCAGGAGCTCATTGATAACGCTAGCTAGGAAGCTCCTGTACGTGGCTGTGGGTCATCAGCGCGTACAGCACTGTGACGACGAACGAATCAGCAGCAAAATGCATTCATCGCGGCCGCAGGAGGCAGGACTAGAGCAGTCGATCAGCACGTGATTGGGTTTTCAATTCTACGTACGGCCTACGGGAGACTTGGGAAGAATCCATATGCCCTAAGAAATAAGTTAGCGACTATTTTACCACATACATCTGAATATAGTCCTTCCGTCCACAAAATAATACAATTACGAGATCCATACCGGTCAAACTAATTTAATTTTGATCAAATTTATAGTAAATAACATTAACATTTATGTCTCCTAATAAATTTATTATAAAAATATATCCTATAACTAATCTAATGATACTTATTTTGTATCACGAATGTTAAGATATTTTCATATAACTTTAATAAAAAATCAAACAGCTTGATTCCTTGAATAACGAGAACTACATTCATTTGTAGATAGAGGGAGCAGTTATTATTCAGAAGCCGTCCAAGGCCTCTGGCACTGTTCATTACTTTATTCACTTTCCTATGCGCCACTATTAGTACTATTTTTTCTTATTGATTTTTTTTCTGTTTATCAATCAATGTTAATAAACTGTTTATTACCATTTTCTTTGCTCTTCCTGTTCATATATACTTTTGTTCATGTTTTTTTTCACTGAATATTATCCCACGCAGCAGAGCGCGCGTTATGTGCTAGCTAGTCTTTATGACAGACTATCTTCTACCCTGCTATGATTTTTTTTTCATGTTTGTCAAATAAAAAAGTTCCCCTTAGCATGTTGTGAGCACCACCTAGATGCCTCTTACTCGTTCAATGTATTTATGTGCAACGACATGCCATATATACTAGTACTGTTACAGTAACAACACGGTCCAACCTCATAATTAAGCAAGTGAAGGCAAGCCCCAGCAGGTCTTGCATTGTCTCTGTTACTCTGTACGACTTGGCAGCTAGCAAATAAAACAATCGACCCCAGTCCAACACCGTAACGGAACGCCAGTTCATCTCTCGTACGTCGTACCATGCATGCTATAATTGGCACTGTACACACCAGTCTGAAGACGTCAGGACACACAGGCATTATTTCTGCTTCGCACGCAGGTCCCATCTATTCCTATAGTTAGGTGGTATTTACCTACAGGGGATAAAGTTTTTGGGTGTCATCAGATGTGATGTTGATGTTTAGATTGGAGGTAGGGTGGATAAATTGGGGATAAGAAGCAAGCGCCTTGTTTGTTTGGGCTTTATTGACTTATAAGTCATATATTTTCAGTCAACGAAGAATATTTTTCTCTCACACTAAATCAGTCAACAGTACTTTTAGTCATGACTTATCGGCCAAACAAATCCAAACCAACATGCCAAAGAACAGTGTGGCAAAGACAGGAGGACGAAGAACAGCACGGCAATGACAGGAGTTAGGAGGGCGATTGAGGACAAGATTAACGAGTAGTTGGAATTTTTTTAGACTCTCGTCAGTTACAAAATTCTCGATCCTTCTCTCACAGCTCTCCACATCTCATATACTCCGTTACACGGCCCACTCCCATCCAGTGCTCGCGGACGGGCGGCACAGGTTCAAACCCACTCCGGACGACGGATGAAATGTTGATCACTTGTTACATGTACATTCTTAGTACTTACTTATATATATGAATTATCAAGATTGATTAATAACTCATGAGCAGGGAGTGAATTAAATTACTTAAAATTCAACTTCTAAATTATGGCATCTTTTGTAACCTTAGCAAAAATTATGCAAAAGATAAACTATCTAAATGTACAACTACGGTTTTGCTAGTGTATTGCTATCTCTACCGCAAAAGGAGTAATGTAAACAATATAAATGCGGAAGCTAAAGAGCAACGTAGAGATATGCAAACTCCCGTCGACGACTCCGGTATTTTTATCGAGGTATCGAGAAGCGCGTAAGTTTCTCACTAGTCCTCGTTGGAGCCGCTCGCAAGGAATCCCTCGCAAGGGCCAAGCTCCCGGTCGGGGTAACTCCGTGGATAGCCTCGGGCCTTCCCCACGCGCAAGTGGGTCTCTGACGTGCCTTCCAGCAAGCCTCTCCCGAATGCTCCCCGCCGTCTTCACTATCAAGCTTCCGGCCGAAAACGCCGCGGGCCTTGTTCCCTCCAGTACATGGTGGCGGCCACACCATAAACACGGTTGGTGTGATCTCGTAAGACTACAAACCCCTTCGATGTACAATAATGGTGCGCGCAAGCACCGGGTAGTAAGAGGTTTGCAAACCTCACTAAACACTAGGCCTAAACCTAGAGCAAGCGCATAAGCAGTGATCTAATCAATCTAAGCACTTCGCAAAGCACGTATGCTAATCACCTAATGAAATACTAAGCACTATGCAAGTGGAGATCACTAAAATGGTGTACCAACACCCTAGATATGTTTTATCAGCTCCACATAACTCAAATGGTCAGTTGGGGTCTATTTATAAGCCCCACTAAGAAAGTAACCGTTGGGGACGAAATTTCGCTTTTCTGCTACTGGCCGGATGCTCAGGTCGTCCTAATCAGATGCGTCCGGTCGTCCCGACCGTTAGAGCCGCGATCAACTGATCGGACGCTGCCAGCGTCCGGTCACATGCCACCGGACGTGTCCGGTCGCTATTTCGCTGCTCTGGAACCTTTCAGTACTCGATCAGACGTTGTAGTCCTACGTCCGGTCGATTTGCCGCCACCGTCCAGTCAGTACTAGATGTGTTGTCGGTGATGATGAACAGTACCATCGGTGCGTCCGGTCACTTTACTTTTCAGCGTCCGGTCGCTGTTGCTGACGCCTTGTGTTGCTGAGCCTCTTGATCAGAGCGTCCGGTCGCTATACCAGTGTCTGGTCACCTCTGTGAGCTCATTTCTTCGCGATCTTGCGTCTGGCTTGGTTTCTATCTTCGTACTTGGACTTTGCTTGATATATTGGGTCTTCTCTTGTGCTTCTAAGATCTTGCTTATGGTGTTGATCATCGGATCATCACATCGCCTTCGTCCAAGTCATGTCTTGTACCCTATTAAACTACAAAACAATCACATGCAAATTTATTAGTCCAATTTAGTTGTGTTGGTCATCAAACACCAAAATCCAAAGTAAATGGGCCTAGGGTCCATTTTCCTTACAAGCATGTCATTTTCTTTACATATGCCATGCTTTTCGCAAATCTCATAAATGCCTATTAAATTCCCTTGTATCCACTAAATATTTACGTTGGAATAAGTCCTCGATCTGAGTACAATCGTACTCACAGTACTATCATTAAGCTTTTTACAGGCACTTCAGACTTGGTGACCAACCCAAGCCGATCGAGCCATGCTTGGTGAAGTCGAAGGTTTAGCAGATGATGGGATGGGCGTCTCCAAAGCTGTAGTTACTCTGATGTTTAGCAATCGAGCGTAAGAGTGAAACTAGAATAGTGGGTTTGTAGGCTTAGTCGGTTTAAGCTTCACCTTGTATCCTGTAATCTCCATCTTCATTTCATGTAAATGTAATCACGATGTAAAGTTTTTCAATAAATTTCAATGTATGATCTAGAACTAAGTAAATCTTTGATGATTTGTTCATGGAGTGAAATTTTTATAACCTGATCCTACGAGTACAACTCGTGTGAGAGGAGGTTGCCTGTAGCAACTCCAGGACCTCGGTATGACCCTGGTTAGCACCCCGTCAGTCGAGAGGATGACCGGAGGTTCTAACTTGGTGGGCCAAGGTAGAACCCTTGCGGTGGCTATCCCTCACAAGGCTCGACATAGGCATGGCAGTGCGGGGTTGGCAGCATGGTGGTGTCGCTGGCTAGGGGCGGATGAGTGGTGTAGTGTAGGCAGCGTCAGCGTGCGGGCGCAAGGAGCTTGGGCTAGCCTGGGGCCGGTGTGGTGGGCGCAAGGGTTTCATACGCGGGCGCTTGGCTACGCCAAGCCTGCGAACACGCTTGGCATTTCTGATCGTGGGGGCCATGCGGATGGGGTGGCATGGCTCGGCGTGGGGACCGAGCGGTAGTTCTAGGATGGGAGCAACGGGGCCGGGGATGAGGGCACTGGACGTGCTTGCGCGCAGCTGGACGCAACGGAGGCTAGGAACATCGGTGCGGAAGCGTGCCTTATTGACAGAGAGGACTTGTTACCGTGTGTACCCACAGGGAGATAAAGGAATCACCGATGAAAAAGTGAGAGGGGAGCAAGAGCGCTAGAGTCGCCCTTAATGAGCAGACATGCATGTCCACCAATTTATATCCTCCTCCACTACTGGATCGACCCATCAAGTGCGCGACAATCAACCATATGCGTTAGATGGATAAATCTATACAAGACACATCTGAGGGTGGAGATTAGAGGTGGGTAGAATAGATTGGGGGTGAGAGGTATTTCTAAATTCCTTCTTCTTTTATATTATAGATAGATAGATAGATAGTGGTAGATAAAAACTGTGTGTTTGTTTTGTTTGATAACCTCATAATTTATTAGATTTTAAAGAATACTCTAATAGAAACTATGGGGAAAAAACAGTAAGTACGACCTTTAAGTGGAGGTACATAGTGCAATATATATGGTTCGATGATTTGGTTAAAATTTACTTTAATCCATAATTTTCATAATCCCTGCTTTTACAACAATGCTTGTCAGATCCACTTACCTAGGCTGCATAGCATTCAGCCTAATCAGCTGCGCTTGCTGAAGCAGCGCTATTATTGCTGCTAGATCACTAGATGCAAGCCTTCAATAGCTACAGTGGCTACGAAAACATTCAGCCACACAGCCGCAGCCACAACAGGAAAAGGACAGCGGAGCGGAGCCATTAGATTTAGTAGAATTACATCGACTTTATACACTTTGGAGTTTGGATAGGTGTTTATATCCAATAATTAAAAAACCCTACTTTCTTAAAAATTACATAGCTTTTGCCTGAGACTGGACAATCATGCATTGTAAAATGGAGGTACGAGGAAGTCATGAATAATTAGAATGTGATTAAATGTATATCCATGTACACAGGCTCCGTTCGCTTAGAGGAATTTTAGAGGAATCTGGAGGAATTTGGAGAAATTTATGAGGGGAAAATACTGTTCCGGATGAAAAAAAGAAGCAGATCAAGCCAGGTTTAAGGGCACACGAACGGGGCCATATGGGGTGACAAAATGCTTTAGTGCCTTGATGATGCTATAGAGGACAAAACAGCAAAATCACATTTGCATTCGTAAGAATATAGTTATTCAGTTGGCCGGTATTCTTAACAATATCTGTCTCATATACATACTTAAACACAGCAAAATCACATTTGCATTTCGCTAATGAATATATCTATCATTTGTGCATGGATGGTGTATTAATTAATTGTCTATAGTACATGGTCGCATATGCAGCATGTACCGAGTACCATATATAGCAAGATATATAGCCCCCGAATCATTGATGCTACAACTACTTTTAGTCTTTTAACAACGTACAACAAACAGTCTATATATGGAAGAGACATCGTTCGCAACGCGGTCACTAACTGTGCACACATATATTTGACAAAAAAAAAATCCTTATACGTTGTAAGATAGCTTGGCTAGCACACATTTTAGTGTCTGTTGAATAATGGTAACCCAAGAATCTCGCTGCTTATAATAATCTAAAAAATCGATCTACTACATCTGATGACCTGTCATTTTTTTTGAATAAACCAATGTTTAGCTAAGTATTTTAAGGTGTACTCCTACTAGATATACAACACCAGTCTATCATATGTTATATGGTCAGTTGGCCATCAAATCTCATGTTATAAGCAGGACTAGTAAAAACGGGGTCTAAGTTGCATTGGATGAGCTAGCTGTTCTTATAATGTGCCATATGTAACCACTATTTACGACAGGGGTGCTTCTACGTGAACAGTGATCTGAAGCAGGAGTACTGCACACAGTGCGCTAGCTGATCTACCGCTCCGTACGTACTGTAAATCCTCATCTCTGTGAGCACTAGGCACAGGCACAGGCACACAGCTAGCCCCGGCCCGGGTCTTCATAAATCTCGGTACGGACAAGATAACCTGCAGCTGACTTTATCTTCATTAACTTGAGTACGGTGTGAACACGAGTATAAGTTTGACAAGTAAACAGCTTGTTTGGTTGAGCAAGTTCGGCTTATTTTTCCAGTCGGAACAGTGTTTTTCTCTCACAAAATTTCAGCATAAACAGTGTTTCCATCATAAACAGTGCTTTATTTCATCCTAGCCGAACACTCTGAAAGTCCATTCTCACGTGGTGTGGTGTTTAGATATAGGGAGTAAAGTTTAGGGATGTCATATTGGGTGTCATATTGGGGTGTTACGTGAGAGTGTTCGGATAGTAATAATAAAATAAATTACAGAAGTCTTTAGTAATCCGCGAGACGAATTTATTAAGCCTAATTAATTCATCATTAGCATATATTTACTGTAGCACCATATTGTTAAATCATGGACTAATTAGGCTTAAAAATTTATCTCGTAAATTAGTCACAATATGTGCAATTAGTTATTTTTTAGTCTATATTTAATACTCCATGCATGTGCATAACCATCCGATGTGATAGGGAGTAAATTTTAAGGAAATGAGCTAAACAAGGCAACACAAGTTTTATTCTCATTTAATAGGTGCAACCACCTAGTAAAAAGTCAGGGTTCATTTAGACCAATTAATTTTTTTTATAAGCTGAAATAGCAGGAAAGAGAGCTAATAACTTTTATAAGCTAGGTGATTGAATAGTTCAAATGGACTATAAGCTGGGTTGTTTGGGTTTAACTAAAGCTTTTTACCAATTTCCCATTACATTTTGCTCACTTCTAGGGTTTATGTTCTATGCGATCTCACGGCCTCAATGGCCTGGGATAGTAGGAATGCCTTCTCTACGTTCGAATTGACGACCGAATGGAAAAGGGTGGGCAGGACGAAGGCAAGCGGCGTTTCGAATTGATGACCGAATGGATAAGGGCGGGCAGGACGAAGGCAAGCGGCGGGGCAGATCTGCCTCCTGGGGGAACAATTGGTGTTTTCTTAGTTGAACATCAGTTGTGTTCAACATTGTGTTCCCACTAGGTCAGAAGAGTTGTGTTATTTGACTGACAGAAATCTATACCTTTTGTTTCAAGAACGAGCATGGTATATTTTCATGTAAGTTAAAAATTTTAATTTTTAATTAAATCAGCTAGATAATCAAACTTATTTTGTAGCAGAAGTAGAGCAAGTATGTTAGATAATATTTGTATTTATCTATATTGATCATCAGATAGGATAAATAGGCTTCAAGGTGAAACTGGAAATAATTCTATGAAAATTATGTATCATCCGTCTTTTTGAGCCAAAAATTTGAGCTCCTTCTTCACTTTCCAATGTTTTTTCAATAAGCCAATCAATCTGTCCATCTATCTTTGACCTAATTAGATTTTTGAGTTTATGTTTGGAAAATATAATATTAACAAAGCATTTTTCTGATCATAAATATGTTGTTCATTTCTTTGATTGGTAAAATATGATATAAAAACAGATACGTCAGTAATTGTTGTATTTCTGAAACAATGTTGTCAAAAGGTATTCCAGCAAGAGTACATGAGGTTTAGCCAAAACAAAGCTATTGATTTCTCACTAGAAAGAGGACAAAAACTTTTGTGTACATGGATGTTCTACAGTTATGACAAAGGTATGTTAAATTAATTTATTTATTTTCATGTTTGATTACATTTATGTCTTATCAGAATTAAGTATATTCATGTTATAATTTATTTCTGCTAATTGTGCCATATATATATATATATATATATATATATGAACAGTGCAAAGCAACTTGTTTTATGGTATTAAAGATGGACCTTGAATCTTAATTATCTACATTATTTATGTAATAAAATCACTAAACTCAATTTAATAAATCATCAACTTGTTCCTATTTATATCAAATTACTTGCTATAGAAAAACATACATATCTTTTATTTTAATTATACAATTGTTTTTTGTAATAATCACACGTGCAAGTATGTGAGCCTGCAAAACCATAGGCACGTGCGTGCCGGGCCACTAGTAAATATAAATAAGCTAACGAGTAATAATTGCACCGAAATTGATCTAGTGTGTTTATATATACTTACCCGCTCAAATTAAAAGGGTTTCGTTAGTCTATAGCTGAACCTAGTTTTCACTGAATTAGCTTTGACCTTCTTTTATCACAATTCAAGAAACTCACGATCGAGGCAGATAGAACGAAGTTACCAGCTATTAATAATCTAAATATATACCATCAATTAATAATAATCAGCATGTTCGTTTGACTGTGGCTTGTCGTAAACGATCACAAATTTTCAGCTGGAACAATATTTTTCTCCCACACAAACCAACCAGCAGTACTTCTTCACGAACCAACAATGATACGAACCAGCAAACCGAACAGTCTGAATACTTGTCCCAAAATTAAGGATGAAGATTCGTAGTAGTGGACTAGTAGTAGAGCAGCATTGTTACACATGATGAAGCTTGCAGTATAGTGGGCATCGAAGGAGGCTAGATTACAGACAGACACCCTGGCATGATTTTACATGATGAACCGCATCGCATCATATCAAGAAGCAAATGGATTGGAAATGAGTATCCATCCTTAACCGGAGAGGGCGCTGGTGTTGTAGACGAGGAGGGCGCCGCCGCCGAGGAGCCCAGCGAGGGTGATGGCCCAGATCAGAAGCCCAGTGGTTCCTGTAATAAGGTCCAAGGATACGTACGTACCACATCACAAACTTTTGTTTTTAATTCCATCCAATGTATTAATAGTGGAAAATATGGAAATATAGGCCATGCTCCCTCCATCCCATAAAAAGAGTCGCTATGAGACTCGTGTTGGTCAAACTTTCTTAAATTTGACTAGATTTGTAGAAAATATTAGCAATATTTATATAACCAAATAAGTTCATTATGAAAGTATACTCAAAGATCTATCAATGATACTAATTATATGTACCATAAATATTAATATTTTGTTATATATACCTGGTCAAAGTTGAAGATAGTTTTTTTTTGGAATTTAAAGATAGTTGATTTTATGGCAAGCGAGAATGACTTTTTATAGGACTGAGGCAGTATATGCTAATATGCAGTGAGTATATATACGAGGTTAACAAATCACCGTGACGAAAGTATTGGTTTAGTAGTTCAACACGAATATATATATATACACACACACACCACGATACATATGAGCAGGGTGTCGTGAAATTATTATTAAGAAAAATACAACAAAGGTCGGTTAGTTGTGCAAATGCATGCTAACTGAAATTTAACAACCGAGCATATGTTGTATGAGCCCTTTTACAATGGTTGAAAATGCTTCCTGACGCTTTCTGATGCCTAGCCAAAATAGCTGTTTTTGTTGATTTTTATTCATCAAGGGCAATATGGTCATTGCGAATCCCCTTCCTCCCAAACCGCACGCACCTCACTCTCTCACTCACCCTAGGCCGCCGCCATCGCCCTACTCTCTCCCTCGCTCTAGCCGGTGCCGCCGCCCTCGTACGATGTCGCGCCGGTGGCCCTGCCTGCACTGCTCTCTCCCACAACCTCGCATGGCGCCGGCCTACCCTCCCCCTCAATCGTCGCCAACAAGGAGACCGTCGCTTCTCCCTCCTCCTCGGCACCCCCGCCTGACGCACGCCCTGCCCTCGGCCCGCTACCAGGGTGATCTCGCTCCCTAGAGAGATCTCCTTCCCCTGCAGCCTCCCCTGGCTCCGCTTCTTCATGACGACGGTACAGCTTTTCTCTCAGGCACACGCACATGTTGGAACCCGAAAACAGTAACACTCTGTAGTTGCATCTCCGTGTGACACGGCCACTGAATTGTACATGTGCTTTTTGATTGGGTAGCCACCATGGTTCCAAACTTGTTTCGTCTGAAATTGCCTCACTGTTTGAGTGGCATGAGGCAGGTACATGCACTTGCAATGCTCCGCCTTTTATATCTGACATTCTGATATGTTTGATGATTTTTGTTAAAAATGAGCAGCAGTAATCCGGCTATTCTCTTCAATCACCAGTGCACCCACATTTCCCACCCAGAAAAGGCAAATATATATATGTGGAGTAAGCAGCAAAGTCTAATTTTGAGCATGGACTTCTAATGTTGCTACAATAATAAATGAATAATCACTGGTTGTAGCTATCTCTAGGTTATGTAATACATGAGGCTGTCACCATTGAATTGATTGCAAGATGAAATTTGGCACTCAACTTGCTATTTCGGCTAGTATGTTTTGAATAGGTTATCAACCTGAAGTAATTACAGTAGTCAGGAAAATGAGTATCTCGTCCTTGTGGCTTTGCTTTCTTAAATGAATCTACTCCTATGTTCGTCCTGTTCCTGTGCAACCAATGGAGATCAAGCTAGGAGCAACCATATATTTCTCCAGGCTCCCTATTGATTAAGCTTCACATGCCTTTCGTCTGTACACAGTGGAAATCGAAGCCGTATCTAATGGATGCCGACGGACGGCCACATCCCGCGTAGATCCCCTGCAACGGAGCGTCCTCGGCGCGTACAAGTCGACGATGGCCACAGTGTGGCGACATGGTGACGCGCTGGGGCGTGACGCTGCTGCGTGCTAGCGTTTTCAGCCCGAGCGAGGACGAGAAGCACCAACGCTACACCATCGACATTCGGCAGAACTCATGTCTGGCCTCCGGCGGCAGAACCCATTCATCGACTCAAAACATTATTTTTACAATGGATTTACCATTTTATCCTTGATTAAAATAAATAACTACGAAAAAGAAATTGTCACTCTTTTATTTAAAGTCCTAATCCTCTCAACTTTGGAGGCGTTGGAAGGCGTTATGGCGCATATGGGCCCACCGACGATAGACACATCCAACGCCTCCCGACGCCTCCCTCATTGACGCCTCTCAACACCTTCCCTCATATAGGCCCATTAATCATTGACACAGCTAACGCTTCCTGACGCCTCCCCAACCATAGTAAAAAAGTTCATGTTGTATACATGCATGGCCTGGCTAGAAAGGATATATAGCTACTTGCTTGTATGAGCACTGTATTATTCTGGACAAGTGAGTATAGAATTAGGGGGTGTTTGGTTTCACCTCCTAAACTTTAGCGGTTGTTCCATCGGATGTTTGATACATGCATGAAGTATTAAATATAAACTAATTATGAAACTAAATACACAGATTGAGATTAATTTGCGAGACGAATTTTTAAGCCTAATTAGTCCATGATTTAACAATATGGTGTTACAGTAAACATGTGCTAAAGATAGATTAATTAGGTTTAATAAATTCGTCTCGTGGATTACCGACGGATTCTATAATTTGTTTTTTATTAGTATCTAAACACTCCATATAACACCCCATATAACATCCGATGAGACACCTCTTAAACTTTAATCCATAAATCAGACACTTACCACCGACGTAGACGTCGCCGCTAGGAGACCAATCATTCTCGTTGTAGATTGGGCTGCAAATTGATTGCCAAAAACACAGTCGAATCAACTACTAATTAATATAACATTCACACAGTTATGTACTCGTGCCTCTATACTCTATTCTATGTCCTAGGTGTAGAATATTATTCTACACCACAAGACAAAACTGAGCAGAAAAAAATACTGAGTAGTATTGAATCGCGTTCAGGGCACTCAGTACTACACCCAATATCACGGAAAAAATACTGAATACTACTGAAACGCGACTATTGAACGATATTGAATTCTGTTCAGTATAACAGTTTGGTGTAGAATAGTATTCTATACCTAGGATGTAGAATAGCGCTTATATATATATATATATATATATATATATATATATATATATATATATATATATATATATATATATATATATATATATATATATATGTGGATTTGCATATTTTGAATTTGGGCTGATGATGGGCGGCTCTCACCTGTATCCGTCGACGTTAGCGCCGTACTTGTCGACGAACTGGTACACGCCCTTGCCCTGCATCCATCATGCCATGCGTGTGCTTAACTATAGAACCATGCATCAAATTTTGCCTCTCTCAATGTTTATATAGGGCATCAAAAAGAGTCTTTCTAAAGTTCATTCATTCTCTAAATCATCATTTAGAGAGAGCTATTTACATAAAAAAATATTTTCTACATCTTTCGACTCTCCAACAGTTTTTTCACATCCTGTGCGTGCTGTAGAGAGACATTCTCGCTCTCTATTTTCAGCTAGCGAGAAATCTGAAACAAGAGATGTCTATATTTTGATAACTAATTAAAAAAGTTGTTGGAGAGTAGTATTTCGTACCGAAATCTCTATTCCTATTAGGAAGGATATAGAGAGATCGTTGGAGTTGTCGTTGCTCTTACTGTGTATTTGAAATCTCTGATGAATTTAATTAATTATTAACAACATATATGTCCGGTTGTAAATCCAACCGGGGCCGGCTTTCGAGACACGAAAGTGGCTATAGAAACTAAGTGCTCACCTTGGCCTTCCTCCCGGAGGCATCCCTATCGACGGTCAGGCCACCTCCAATCCCTGCACATCCACATGCATGCACCTCACAAGTCAGAACCAAACACACACACACACACACACACACTCAATTAGAGCAGCTTAACGATACACAGGAACAACGCATGGCACGCACCGAAGGGCTTGTCGGTCTTGATCTTCTTCTTGGTGCCGCAGACGACGGCGAAGGAGGAGGCGCGGCGGCCGAGGGACGGCAGGCCCTGCGCCCTGGACGGCGCCACCAGAGCTGACGACGAGATCATGGAGGCCGCCATCGCTGCTGCTTTCCGCTGGTGGTGCTAGCTGGGTGGTGCTTTGCTGATGGATGGATGGATGCGGAGCCCCCAGGTCGTTAGCTGCGGAGCCAATATACCTGTGGCGCCGAAACCTGACAATAATGCCCGGGAGGACAGGTCCGACGGCCGGCGCGCCACGTGGCGGGACGCGACTCGATATCACTGGCCCACAACGTTATCCTCTGAGGATTTTGTGTGGACGCCGTTGAATTCGTACGTGTCACATTGGGATGCATGGGAGGAAATTTTTGTGATGGAGGCGTATGCTTCGCCGTGAAACAATCAATCGAGAACCTGTGGTGCCCGGGGGTGTCATGCATGCGGACGTTTTTTCTTTTCACATGCATGCACTCATAATTGCCACCTGGACCTGGTGCAATGCATGCATGCATGCAATCCGCTCTAGCTAGAATGTTCTGACACGAGGATGCAACTAAGGCCTAATTTGGAACGCAAGAAATTTTCTTTGTTTTTTGTGTTTTTCTTATGAAAATGAACTCATCTTGTAGACCATATGTGATTTCACTGCAATCTGTGTCGCCCAAGACCCCAAAGACCCAGCCCATAGCTTGCCGGTTGCCGCTGTCATTTAGGGCAGGAAGGATTGGGGGCTACCAAGGGTCCCGTGATGACTGCCAGCCCTGAAGAAGGTCGTTAGACCGGATGTTGAGATGATGGTCACAAACGGCGGAGGACGACGGCAACGACGTCGGAGCTGGATGGGTGGCTTTAAGCTTTTTAAGTGACACATCGAGTTCTCGCCACGGGGACAAATGGCATCATTCTTGCACTCCATAGATAATTTCATATAGAAGAATGTTCACCCTTGTAATGGATGCGAAAAATAAGTTTCACTTCAAAGTTACGGGCAGCTAGCGCCCGGACGTCCAATTGTAGGACATGTCCAGACGCTGCTCCCGTTCAAGCACACCACCACGCCCCATCACATCCTGGCGTAAAGGAGAGCGCTAACTGCACCACGTCACCTGCGACATACTCGTTCCCGGTTGCCCCCGCGCCCAGCCACGCCCCTTTCCTTGCCATGCCCTGTCGCCAAGCTTGAACTGCCGCGGCGAGATGGAGGGAAGGGAAGGGAGGGAGGGAGAGGAGAGGGCGAGGCGCGCTGTGCAAGGTAGGAGCCGAAGCTCTACGGCAGGCCACTGTCCGCCAGCCACCGGTGCCATTGCGACATGTGTAACACCTGATCTCCTTTTGAAACATCCAGATGAAACATTTGCAATACACGTTCGAAGACAAATAAAACACTTGAAACATGCATCTGAAACACTTGTAAAAACACCTGAAAAAACTTGAAAGCCATTGCAAAACATATGCAATATCCAGATAAAAACACTTGCAACACATGTATGAAACATATGCAACATCAAATAAACACTCTTGCAACATGCGTATGGAAAAACAAATGAAACATTTGGAATAGACACTTGCAGCATATGTGTATAGCCATTGCAACATCCCGATCTACTTTTACAACATTCATATCAAACACTTGTAACATACCTGTCAAACATCTGAAACACTTAAAACATATACTTGCAACGTACGTGAAAGCATCTAGGCCCCTAGTTGAGTTTCGGTGATTAATGACAATACGTGATTACTGTGACTAACATGTGTTTTGCAGAAACAATTAAGTTAGGTTACAGTAATGGAGATCGAATGGGCAATCAAGGTTGTCATGCCCCTACGATGGAAATCGTTTTGATTTTCAAAGGATGGACGACAAGGTTAAGGATGGACTAGTTCTAAGTGTCGATTGGAGTTGGAGAGACACTTAGAGTAGTTTAGGACTTTGTTTTTTTTTTCCTTTGGCCGTACTATTAAGGGGGGTATGAACGGGTAGCTTGACCTAGGTGAGTCTAGTGAGTTAGGTGTGGTGCACACTTGTTAAAACTAGCACTAGGTAGCTCCAAAACAGCCCTTTGATCCAATGGAGCAAACTTCATTCACATATGATCGAGAGTTGGAAGTGAATGGGGGGTCAAATACTGACCGGACGCTGCCTCCGGTGTGACCGAACGCTGGCTCAGGGTCTGGTCAGTTCATTTGACCAAGGTGAAAGCGTCTGGAAGTGACCGGACGCTGCGAGGTCAAGTCACTGGACGCTGAGGGCCAGCGTCTGGTCGACTCCAGTAAGGTCCCAGAGAGGGAGAATCCTGATCGGACGCGTCCGGTCAATGCTGACCGGACGTTGATCAGGTTCCGGCTATTGACCGGACGCTGGGGGTCCAGAGTCCGATCGACATCAGTAAGGTTCCAGTGAGGGGAAAACGTGACCGGACGCGTCCGGTCAGTGCTGACCGGATGCTGGCCTACGTCCGATCAACACTTAACCACTAGAGTTCGGGGTGTACTAATCGGTGCGTCCGGTCAACTTGATCGGAGCGTCCGGTCACCCTGCAGAGGCACATAACGGCTCGTTTTTCAATCGGTGTTATAAATACAACCTCTACTTGTGTGTGGGGGTACTTTTGCTCATTCCAACAGCTAAGAAACACCTAAGAGAGTGCCAAGAAAAGCAAGGTCCTAGTGAGGTGATTGAGATTTGAGAATCCCAAAGAGAGCCCTCATTAGTGAAGATCAAGAGTAGCAAAGTGTGCATCCACCCTTCTCATTAGGCTTGTTGTGGTCAAGTGAGAGTTCATGCTTGTTACTCTTGGTGATCACATCACCTAGACGACTTGGTGGTGATTGGGAGCTTGGTGATCATCCGAAAAGCTTGTGGATGACCCAACTCAAGTTGTGAGCGGTTGTGGGTGATTCACCGTGACGGAGTGTCGAAGAATCAACCCGTAGAGAGCACTTGATCCTTGCGCGGATCAAGGGGGAGCTACACCCTTGCGCGGATGCTCCAACGAGGACTAGTGGGGAGTGGTGACTCTCCGATACCTCAGCAAAACATCGCCGCGTTCCTTCTCCTCTCTTTACTTTAAGCATTTACTTTGAGCAATTCAATTCTTGTTTTTTGCATTCCTAGAATTGCCATGCTAGAGTAGGATTGGAACTTAGGGTGCTAAACTTTTGTGCGTTAGATCAATAGAAACACTTTCTAGGCACAAGGGGTTAATTGGGCTAACCATATAATTTGATTATTGCAAAGAAATTTGAAATTAGCCTAATTCACCCCCCCTCTTGGGCATCTTGATCCTTTCAGTACGCTTTTAGCAAAACCCTGGTAGACGGGTGGGATAGACGGGCGGGTGGGTAGAGCACTGCGCAGTGGGGGCCTGACTATGCGGTCGTGGTGAAGGAGGGCAGTGGGCGGGTGGCGACGCGAGTAGCGGTGGCCATCTAGGCCAGCCGAGGCGTGGCATAGCACAGCCGGCCCAGCATATAGCCATAGCACGTGCGGCCAGCCCGACGGCTGCCAGGTCAGGGGCGCGCACCAGAGGGAGCAAGGGTGTGGTCGGAGAGGCTGGTGCACATAGACAGTATTTATTACAAAAAAAAGTATTCAGCTATTTAGTTCAACTCAAGGGAAATAGCATCACAAAAATAATAATAACCAAATTAAGGAAACCAAAGCATATTATTAATTATTCGTCCATCCATTCTTGATAATTAGCTCCATCCAAATTTCCAACTTAAGGCATGCAAACCAAATGATCTCCCTAATTAGGGAAAATAGCTGATGAACCAACACAAGTGCCGTGCCGGAATAGTAACTAGGGAAAATCTAATTCGTTCCCTTCTTCAGTCACCTCCCTAATTTCATTTGATCTTTTAGAATTTATCCACTTATGGCTTGTCACATTGAGCAAATGGAATGCCAAAGTGATGCAGAACTAATAGTGTCGGGTTGATAAACCCAGGGTCCCTCGAAGACCGGCTTCCACGTCAGGGCTCGGCCCAAGAAAACAGCATATAGTTCATGGGCCAGCCCAAGAGTCTAAAACACAACGGGCCGAAAGGACAGTCCGGTCGCCGACCGGAAGGTCTGCCCGAAAGAACAAGTGCCCACTCGTCAAACTTCTTCGGCCCACCTCTCCGACCGGAGCACTCGCTTCGGGCACCAGCCGCCTCCGGGCGGTCTCTCCGATCGGAAGGCCTGGCCCCCGAACACTGCTTCCTACTCTGACCCCACGACTCCGACCGGGGACCTGTAGGAAGCTTGCTTACCACTCTTCTTCGACTGGCGCGGCCAGGGCCGACTGGGGCCATCCGACCGGAGACGTCCGCTCGGAAGGGACTAGGGGCGAACGGAGAAGGCAGTGCACAAAGTCAACACCATACCGGGACCATACCCTGTACGCCTGCGGGAACAATATTGTAGACGCCGACATTTGTGTCTACACTATTGTAGGCGCCGTTGGCTCCCATACGGCAAAAAGCCTCCCACATGCATCTAGGCATCGATAGTGGGCACCAGGATTCACCATACCTGGTACACAGGGTAGGGCTCCTCACATAACAAATAGTATTTTTGTAGGTATCAACATCCACCCTTCCTGTAGAAGCCAACGCAACCTCCCATGTGCATCTGACATTCTACAGCAACATCAACAGTATTGTGGGCGCCTACCATCATCGCTACCCTCGTCGGCGTGGGCGACAAGGCTTAGAAACATCCCTGCTCTTTCCCTCTCATCTGTAAAGCCATCCCCTTTATCTATAAAAGGAGATGCGCTCCCTCCAACAAAAGAGGTCGACTTCTTCAAGTTTAGACTCAGTAGATCGATAGCTCACAACCCCTCAAGCACACGCTTGGACTTCTAGCTCATAGCGGAGTTCCGGTCGCCCTCAGCCCTTCCGGTCGAACCCGATCAAGCCTTTTGAGCACCCCTCCTTTCTCCTTCTCGTTTATAACCCCACTACAGACTTCGAGCACCTGGGCTCGGAAATAAAGTCGCCGACCGACCCAAACTGGACGTAGGGCACGTTGCCTGAACCAGTATAAATCCTGTGTCATTGAGTGCTAGGCCACCTCCGATCACAACGTACAGCAAAACTACAAATATTTACTAGTTGGTCACTTTCTGTACCGACAGTTGGCGCCGTCCGTGGGGAAGACGCTGTACGTTCAACACTTTTTTGGTAATTGGATGGTCCATTTTTCCGCCACCCCCGCCGTGGCGGCTCGGGCGATACGATTCGCTTCGGCTCGTTGGAGTTCCCCGCACACTCGCCCACTGGGATGCGGGTTCCACCCGTCTTCGAGCCATCCTAGGCCTTCCTCTTCGGAAGCCTGGACTTCGTCGCCGACCGACTCGGCGTACTCCACCTCCACGAGAAGGCTCGCGACCCGGCACCCATCGGAGGGACGTCCTCCATCGACTCTGGGACGCGTGACTTCGACGACGCAGCATCTGCACTTCATTCCGAGCAAACTCTCTGCTCAAACCCCACTGTAAGTAATACGCGTACTTTTATTCGCCCTTTATTTACTACCTCCCACCGATCACCCAGGAGGACTTCACAACAAACACCGTACGGTCGATTCCCCTACGGCCTCGCGTCCTCTGCGGATGCTTGTGCTCACGAGCTCCGAAGGGCGCCGGCATGATCCCCACTCGCGTCCGAATTCATAGGAACGGCAGGCTTCGCTCCTGTCGTTTCCCGTGAACTGCCGGAAAACGAGGGCGAGAGCGATGGTTCCAGCATTGGTGATGTGGCACCCCGCCACCATCCGTCCCGGGAATGCGCTATGGCGCACAGTCCAGGACAGCCGTCGGTGGTTGCGGAGTCTGCGCAAACTCACACCCCTCCGGACCCACGTGCAGAGGCCCTCGTGTCTGCGCAAGCACACGCCGAGGAATTACGACAACGGCGGCAGAGCCAGCCGCCGCCTGCGCCGACACGGTCGGTGCGACACGTTGTGCCCCATGAGCATGGCTCGACAGGTGGCGCCCGGGGTCACGCTCGTGAGGTCTAGCACGAAATCATGAACGAGGGGAACGATGTCCCACAATTCGCCCGGGCCGGCCAAAATATCGCTGCTGCAGCAATGCTTCTCCGCGGTGTTACCAAGCCCGTCGACCCTCAGGAGCGGCAGTCTACCGGAACCTCCGGGTTCTAGTAGAGGCCGCTGCCGTCCAACAGGCGGAAAGCTTCGCATCGCGACTTCGACCCGTGCCCTCTCTCCCCACCGGGGGGACGAGGACGCACTAGCCAGATCAATCCATTCGCTCGCCGCCGCAGCCGTCAGGCTCGGCTCGGGGTGCGGCAGCCGTGCCACGGTCCAACCGGGCGCCTACTCCATGCCGATCGCACCGGGACGCTCATAGCGTCATCAGCGACCGGCGTCGGGCCCAACACGGCAACGACGTCCGCCATACGACAGCAGGCGACACGGATCCCAACCGAACCATCGAGGGAAGCGGTGAAACGCGCCCCAGGCGTGGTCGCCGGCCGGACGACCGGAGCCCCAGCCCTGAGGGCCCGGGGCCACGGGCCTTCAGCCGGCGCATCCGGAGAGCACCATTCCCACAGTGTTTCCGGCCTCCCTCCAACATCACCAAATACACTAGGGAGACAAACCCAGGCATTTGGCTCGAAGACTTCCGGCTCGCCTGTCGAGCCGGAGGAGTGGATGATGACTATTTCATCATCCAATATCTTCCCATTTGCGTGGGGGAACATGTTCGGGCATGGCTCGAATTCCTTCCACACGATAGCATCCGCGACTGGGCAGACCTCAAGAGGGTCTTCGTCGGGAATTTCCAGGGGACGTACGTTCGCCCTGGAAACTCCTAGGACCTCAAGAGCTGCCAGCAGAAGCCTAGCGAGTCACTGTGGGATTACATCTGCAGGTTTTCCCAACGATGCAACTCTCTCCCTGATGTCGTCGACGCAGACGTCATCAGCGCATTCCTCTCTAGGACAAATTGCGAGTCCCTGATCCACAAGCTTGGCTGCCTAAAACCTCGTACCACCCGTGATCTGCTCAACGTCACCACCAACCATGCCTTTGGCGAGGAGGCGGTCGGAGCGGTCTTCAACGGAGGCCGGGACAAAGGCAAGCCCAAGCGCGCGGATCCAAACAAAGGCCCCTCCACTCAGAGGGGCAAGAACAAGAAGGATCGGTGCCGGTCAGATGACACCACATTGGTCGCCGCGGCTGATCGCACACCCAGGCAGCCCTAATAGGGACTGTCTGACCACTTCAACAAACTCATGGATGGTCCGTGCCCCAATCACGCCTACCCGTCAAACACCTCTACAAGGAGTGCGAGCTCCTCAAACGTTTCCTCCGACAGGCCGGCGTGCCAAAGGAGGGAGACGGCAAGGAGCCGGCAGCCAAGAGGGGAGGCGCGGCAGGCAAGGATGGGGACAATTTCCCTGAACCTAAGGAGTGCATCATGATCTTCAGCGGGTCCGACGCCATCTGGTCCAAGCGCCAGCATAAGGTACGCTACAGGGAGGCGTGCGCCGCCGAAACGGCCATCCCCTCCTTTCTCAGCTGGTCGGAATCCCTAATCACCTTTGATCAGAGGGATCATCCCTCCTACGTCGCGAGACCGGGACGCTACCCGCTCGTCGTTGACCCCATCGTTCGCAAGAAGCGCCTCACTAAGGTGGTGATGGACGAGGGCAGCAGCCTCAACATCCTGTACGTCGACACCCTCGATGCCTTGCGCATCCCCCGATCGGAGCTCCGCCTGGCGAGCTCCCCCTTTCATGGGGTAATCCCGGGAGCGCAGGCATACCCGCTCGAACAGATCGATCTGCTCGTCACATTCGGCAGCCAGGCCAACTTCTGCTCAGAGGTCCTCACCTTCGAAGTGGTAGACTTTCTAGGGTCTTACCACGCCATCTTGGGGCGGCCATGCTACGCAAGATTCATGGCGATCCCCAACTACACCTACCTCAAGCTGAAGATGCCGAGACCAAACGACGTCATCACCGTGAGTAGCACCTTCTCACACGCCTTCGAGTGTGACCGCGAGCACTATGAGCTCGCCACCGCGATCGTCAACTCATCCGAGCTCCTGTAGCTCGAGGAGTCGTCAACCCCAGCAGTCCCAGACTACAACAAACCAACCTCCTCAACAGCCTTCCGCCCGCTCGAGGAAACCAAGGCAGTGGGTGTCAACCCCACCGACCCAGCCAAGACGGTGCGAATCAGGACCCAGCTCCTGGCCCAATAGGAATACGAGCTCGTCGACTTCCTGCACGACAATCACGATGTCTTCGCATGGCAGCCTTCTAACATGCTGGGGATACCACGAAAAGTCGCCGAGCACGCACTATGCTTTATCCCAGGCTCAAGGCCCGCTAAGCAACGCCTGCATTGTTTCGACGACGAGAGGCGTAGGGCCATAGGCGAAGAGATCGCCAAGCTCCTGACAGACGGATTCATCAGGGAGGTTTTCCACTCTGACTAGCTTGCCAATCCCATCCTTGTCAAAAAGAAGACCGGGAACTAGAGAATGTGCGTCGATTACACCGGACTTAATAAAGCGTGTCCAAAGGATCACTTTCCTTTACCACGCATAGACCAGATAATTGACTCCACCTCGGGTTGTGAGATCATCTCCTTTCTGGATGCCTACTCAGGCTATCACCAGATCGCGATGAAGATTCTAATCAGCTCGCGACCTCGTTTATCACCCCGTATGGTTCATATTGCTACGTGACCATGCCTTTTGGTCTGAAGAACGCTGGCGCCACCTACCAAAGGTGCATGCAGCAATGCTTCGCCATGGCCTGATCAGGCTGAATGGCCGAAACCAACAATCGCCGTCTATGTTGATGACATAGTGGTCAAAACGGCTCGAGCTTGCGACCTGGTCGCAAACTTGGTCGCAACGTTCGCGAACCTCCAAAGGTTCAACATCAAGCTAAACCCCGAAAAATGTGTTTTCGGGGTTCCAAGGGGAAAGCTGCTTGGATACATCGTATTCAAGCGCGGCATCGAGGCCAACTCCGAAAAGATCACAGCCATCTCCAACATGGGCCCCATACGCAACGTAAAAGGCGTACAAAGGCTCACCGGCTGCCTGGCAGCCCTTAGTCGCTTCATCTCCCGGCTCGACGAACGGGGGATGCCACTTTATAAGCTCCTCAAAAAGACGGACGCCTTCGTCTGGACTGAGGAAGCCCAGCAGGCTCTCAAAAGCCTCAAAACATCCCTGACGTCAGCCCCGATCCTCGTTGCTCCTGAACGGGGAGAACCCCTCCTCCTTTACGTCGCGACAAGTAACCACGTGGTGAGTGTCGCCTTGGTCGTCGAAAGGGAGGAACCGGGACGCCAGCTCAAGATATAGCGACCCGTATACTTCGTCGGAGAAGTACTTACTAACCCCAAGGTCCGGTACCCCCAGGTGCAGAAACTCCTATACGCCGTGCTAATGGCCACTAGGAAGCTCCTACACTACTTCACCGACCACGAAGTCACAGTCGTCACTTCATACCCACTCGGAGACATCATCCGCAATCGCGACGCCGTGGGACGAATCTCTAAGTGGGCCCTTGAACTCATGGGCCATGACATCAGGTATACCCCCCGCACCGCAATTAAGTCTCAAGCTCTTGTGGATTTTGTCGCCGAATGGACGGAGGTCCAACTACCGGCCCCGGACGTTTCCCACGAGTACTGGACAATGTACTTCGACAGGTCCGTAATGGCACCCGGCTCGGGGGCTGGAGTGGTTCTGATCTCCCCAGACGGGAGTAGGCTCCACTACGCCATCCGCCTCCACTTTTTGGCTTCAAACAACGCCGCGGAATACGAGGCCCTTATCAACGAACTACGCATCGCCATCGAGCTCGGTGCTACATGACTCTACGTCTGCGGTGACTCGAAACTAGTCGTTGATCAGGTCATGACGGAGTCCTCCTGCAAAAGCCCCCTCATGACAGCATACTGCCAAGAGGTGCGTAAGCTCGAGGACAAATTCCAGGGAATCGAACTACATCCCGTCCCTCAAAGGGACAATGACGTCGCCGATTTCCTCGCAAAACTAGCCGCCAGGTGGGATCCATCCCCGGGCGGAGTCTTCATCAACGACGTCCATGAGCCATCCGTCCACATCCTGGAACGTCCAACCCAGACACACCTCGACAGCCAACCGATGCTCGAGGGCTCCGATCCTAGCACCTCTATAACGACGTCGCCCGCGGACGTCGCCGTATTGGCACTCGATCAAACCGACTAGCGAGTACCACTACTCGCCTACCTCCTCGAGGAGGTTCTCCCACCTGAAAGAACTGAAGCTCGATGAATCGCTCGACGTGCCAAGACCTTCATCGTGCTCGGTGATGAACTCTACAAACAGAGTCCGTCAGGAGTGCTCATGAAGTGCATTCCCGCCAACCAGGGAAAACAGATCCTCCTCGAGGTCCATGCCGGGATCTGCGGGCATCATGCGGCCCCAAGGTCCCTGGTCAGAAAAACCTTTCGCCAAGGTTTTTACTAGCCCACCGTGCTATGAGATGCAGAGGAGGTCGTCCGCAGGTGCGAAGGATGCTAGTTCTACGCTCGGCAAACCCATTTACCGACGCAAGAGCTCCAAACCATCCCAATCACCTGGCCATTCACGGCCTGGGGGCTCGACATGGTAGGATCCCTCAAGAAAGGCCACGGCGGTTTTACTCACCTACTCGTAGCAGTCGACAAGTTTACCAAATGGATAGAGGCCAAGCCCATCACCAATCTTCGTTCGGAAGAGGCGGTCATATTCTTCCTCGACATCATCTATCGATTCGGCGTTCCTAACTGTATTATCACTGACCACGGGACTAACTTCACCAGGAAGAAGTTCCTAGACTTCAGCAAAGGATACGGCATCAGAATCGATTGGGCTTCGGTCGGACATCCACGAACTAACAGTCAGGTCGAACGCGCCAATGGCATGGTCCTTGAAAGCATCTAGGCCCCTAGTTGGGTTTTGGTGATTAATGACAATACAAGATTACTATGACTAACGTGTGTTTTGCAGATGCAATTAAGTTAGGTCATGGTAATGGAGATCAATTGGGCAATCAAAGTGGTCATGCCCCTACGATGGAAATCGTTTCAGTTTTCAAAGAATGGACGACAAGGTTAAGGATGACTAGTTCTAAGTGTTGATTGGAGTTGGAGAGACACTTAGAGCAGTTTAGGACTTTGTTTTTCCTTTGGCCGTACTATTAAGGGGGGTATAGATGGGTAGCTTGACCTAGTTAAGTCTAGTGAGTTAGGTGTGGTGCACACTTGTTAAAACTAGCTCTAGGTAGCTCCTATGAATGCCTAAGATCCCTTGGAGCAAACTTTATTCACATATGACCGAGAGTTGGAAGTGAATGGAGGCTCAAAAGCTGACCGGACGCTGGCCCTGGTGCGACCGGACGTTGGCCGCAGGGTCCAGTCAGTTCATTTGATCAGCTATCTGCGTTCGGTGCGACCGAACGCTGAAGAGGTCAAGTGACCGGACGCTGAAAGGCAGCGTCCGGTCGACTCCAGTAAGGCTACAGAGAAGGGAATCTACGACCGGACACGTCCGGTCAGTACTGACCGGACCCTGAGGGTTCAGCGTCCGGTCGAGTCCAGTAAGGTTCTAGTAAGGGTTTCATGCGACCGGACGCATCCGGTCAGTGCTGACCAGACCCTGCCAGCGTCCGGTCAACTCATTTTTACTGGTTCGCGGGTTGAACTGACCGGAGCGTCCGATCAACACGACCAGAGCGTCCGGTCACCCCGCAGAAGCTCATAACGGTTCGTTTTTCAGGCTGCCTTATAAATAGAAGCTCCACTCGTGTGTGGAGTTACTTTTGCTCATTCCAACAACTGAGAAACACGTTTGTGAGTGCCAAGAAGAGCAAGGTCCTAGTGAGGTGATTGAGATTTGAGAATCCAAGAGAGTAGCCTCATTAGTGAATCAAGAGTAGCCAAGTGTGCATCCATCTTCTTATTAGGCTTCGCGTGGTCAAGTGAGAGTTCGTGCTTGTTACTCTTGGTGATCGCCATCACCTAGATGGCTTGGTGGTGGTTGGGAGCTTGGTGATCACCCGGTAGAGCTTGTGGGTGACCCAACTCAAGTTGTGAGCGGCATTGGGTGATTCACCGCGACAGAGTGTCGAAGAATCAACCCGTAGAGAGCACTTGATCCTTGCGTGGATCAAGGAGGAGCTACACCCTTGCGCGGGTGCTCTAACGAGGACTAGTGGGGAGTGGCGACTCTGATACCTCGGCAAAACATCGCCGTGATCCTCTCTCTTTACTTTGAGCATTTACTTTGAGTATTTACTTTGAGCAATTCAATACTTGTCTTTACATTCATAGAATTGCCATGCTAGAGTAAGTTTGGAACATAGGTTGCAAGTCCTTTGTGCGTTAGTTTGATAGAAACACTTTTCTAGGCACAAGGGGTTAATTGGGCTATCCATAGGATTTGATTATTGCAAGAAAATTTAGAATTAGCCCAATTCACCCCCACTCTTGGGCATCTTGATCCTTTCAGTCCTCCAAGGACTCAAGTTGCGCATCTTCGACCAACTCAACAAACACGCCGAACGATGGGTTGTAGAGGTCCCAGCGATCCTCTGGAGCCTAAGAACGATCCCAAACCGATCCATGGGATTCACATCTTTCTTCCTGGCCTATGGAGCGGAAGTTGTGTTGCCCTCCGACCTCGACCAGGCGCACCAAGAGTAAAAGCTTTCGACCGCAATCGAGCCGCGGAGGCTCAACAAGACGCAGTTGACCTGCTCGAAGAGGCCCGCGAGACAACCGTCATCCGCTCCGCTCGCTATCAACAAACCCCCCGCAGGTACCACGAAAGGAAGATCAGAGGAAGGATTCTCGAAGTCGGTGATCTCATGCTCCGAAGGACCTAATCGACGAAGGAAAAACACAAGCTCTCTCCACCCTGGGAAGGACCCTATACGGTAACTGAAGTAATCCGACCAGACACCTACCAACTGGAGGACAACAACGGCAATGTTCTCAACGACACTTGGAACATTGAACAGCTACGTTGTTTTTTTCCTTAAATTTGGTCTAAACACTTTTGGTTAAAGCACATGCTCCTGTAAGAGCGCCCCCGCCCGAACACTTTCAACCCAGGTCACTCGGGGGCTCCATAAGTGTACAAATATTGAGTATTACCTCTCTTTCTCTTTACTATCACATGGCATACAACTTTCTCCCTGAACGAAAACACATTCCATTCCTTTAACTACCCTACGTAACCCTGTTCTTACTCCCAAACCGAACGTGCCCCGCCTTTCCCTACAGGCACGAGCAACCGAACCTCGCGGGCCACGCCCCGGGTTCCCAAGATCACACCCTACAGGACAAACGGGTAGGTACGAGAAAGAAAGAATAAAACAAAGGTTATGCTAGGACAAAAAAAACAAGGAAACAGATATGGTGGTTTTGTCACAGGGGCAGTACGGTGGTATTCATTGATACAAAGAAACTATTTACACGAGGACTTACCCACAAAACCTAACTATTACATTTTCTACTATTACAAATACTACTGCGGCCATCTCTCTCTCTTTTCCATTTAAATGCAGATGAGATGTACCAGGAACCGAAGCGCCACCACCAAAAATGAAATCTCCGCCAGAAGAGACCACCGAACCTCCCCGAGTCGATCGAATCACTCAGGAGGGACATCGGGCGACAGGTAAGGAGCAAAGGGATGCCTCATGCAGGCCATGCCGACTCCGTCTCGAACAACGAGCATGGGTCCCGGTCGGACATCTCCGACTGAAGCTCTCTAAGCCCTGTCACTCCAGTCGTCAAGGTAAACATTACCAAAACCCCCTCTATTTTCTTACAAATCATTCATACATCCATACGTGCATTCATCTCATACGCCTAAACCCCCCGGACGGTTAGGGCATAAACCACCCGGGGGCTCGGGAACTAAGCATCGCACGTGCAGCGAAATGCACCACAACGCTCCGTGTTGCGTCATGAAGCGGCGGTTTGCCTCATTCGACATGAGCAACCAAACAGAGCCAGGGGAGAAAACTGTAGATGAGCACCGTGCGGCCCTAGCCCGGTCTGACAGACCGGGTCATCTCAACCTTCTCGTTCAATCCTAAACCTCTCATCAGGCCCACAGAATCTCCATCGAAGGGGAGGCCATTAGGCCACCCGGGTCGCTCTCCAGAACGACCTAGGCATCTATCGGGTTACAGGTAAAGGAGTAGTGGAATGTCACAAGAGGGCTATGCCGACCCCATCACGAACGATGGACCCAGATTCCACTCGATCACACCCGTTAGCGAGCTCACCGAGCTAGTCTTCGAGCCCAAGCGATCGGGACAGGCGACGAAACTCAGCCCCTCCGGTTGTGAGGAACCGGATAGGGTAACGCACAATACTCACATCAACCCCCACGAAGCCCGATAGGGCTCGGGGGCTCAAGAAAAACGCCAAGGACAACGACCTCGAACTCGCTAGATCAACGACTACGACTCGCCCGGTCCCATGGCGAGCACCGACATCAGGATCCACGAGCACCGCCTCGTCCGATCTTTAACTTAACTAACAACGTCTTCATAACGGCTTCACTTCTGACGGCGCTCCAAAGAAATCTTGGGACCGCGACCCCGAACTCGCGTCGATAGGATCGGCGACATCCGGCTACGGCTCTTGGGACCGCGACCCCGAACTCGCGTCGACAGGATCAGCGACATCCGACTACGGCTCTTGGGACCGCGACTCCGAACTCACGTAACGGCTTCATTAACTGAAACTAACAAAAAACTAACTCTCTTGATCCCCGGCGCGCACCGACGCCTGGGTCTACTCGCGACTCCACCTCGCCCGATCCCACGACGCGCACCGACGCCTGGGTCTACTCGCGACTCCACCTCACCCGATCCCATGGCGCGCATCGACGTCAAATATTAGTGAGCTCTACCGCATCCAAACTAAGTTGTCTCCATTTATGGCGCGCACTGACGCCAGGTTTTGTCTCAAACTAAACTCCCTCGCTCGATCCCCGGCGCGCACCGACGCCGGGATCAGTAAGTTATGTCTCGATCCAATCCCCGCACCTAAAAACGCCTCGACTGCACAACGACACCGTGGTTAAACAAAAATCCGTCTCAGACTAAAAACACGCACACACGCTCCAAGCACCCCCAGACGGTTCTGCCCGAACCGCCCGGGGCTCGGGGGCTACACCCGCGGGTGCGCTTGCGCGCGCCCGCCGAACAAAAACCTCCCCCGCTGGCAACACAGAAAAACCCCCCAGCCGGTTCTGCCCGAACCGCCCGGGGGCTCGGGGGCTACACCCGTGGGTGCGCTCGCGCGCACCCGCCGACAAGACAAAAATCCCCCGGACGATTCTGCTCAAATCGCCCGGGGGCTCGAGGGCTCCTGTCGGGTTCATAAACCTGGAGTCCCTCGGGGACCGGCTTCCACGCCAGGGCTCGGCCCAAGAAAACAGCATATAGTTCATGGGCTGACCCAAGAGTCTAAAACACAACGGGCCGGAAGGATAGTCCGGTCGCCGACCGGAAGGTCTGCCTGAAAGAACAAGCGCCCGCTCGTCAAACTTCATCGGCCCACCTCTCCAACCAGAGCACTCGCTTCGGGCACCAGCCACCTCCGGGCGGTCTCTCCGATCGGAAGGCCTAGCCCCCGAACACTGCTTCCTACTCCGACCCCACGACTCCGACCGGGGACCTGTAGGAAGCTTGCTTACCACTCTTCTTCGACTGGCGCGGCCAGGGCTGACTAGGGCCATCCGACCGGAGACGTCCGCTCGGAAAGGGCCAGGGGCGAACGGAGAAGGCAGTGCACAAAGTCAAAACACCATACCGGGACCATACCTTGTACGCCTGCGAGAACAGTATTGTAGACGTCGACCTTTGTGTCTACAGTATTGTAGGCGCCGTTGGCTCCCATACGGCAAAAAGCCCCCCACATGCCTCTAGGCATCGATAGTAGGCACCAGGATTCACCATACCTGGTACACAGGGTAGGGCTCCTCACATAACAAATAGTATTTTTGTAGGTACCAACATCCACCCTTCCTGTAGAAGCCAACGCAACCTCCCATGTGCATCTGACATTCTACAGCAACATCAATAGTATTGTGGGCGCCTACCATCATCGCTACCCTCGTCGGCGTGGGCGACAAGGCTTAGAAACATCCCTGCTCTCTCCCTCTCACCTGTAAAGTCATCCCCTTTATCTATAAAAGGAGATGCGCTTCCTCCAACAAAAGAGGTCGACTTCTTCAAGTTTAGACTCACTAGATCGATAGCTCACAACCCCTCAAGCACACGCTTGGACTTCTAGCTCATAGCGGAGTTCCGGTCGCCCTCAGCCCTTCCGGTCGGACCCGACCGGGCCTTTTGAGCACCCCTCCTTTCTCCTTCTCATTTATAACCCCACTACAGACTTCGAGCACCTGGGCTCGGGAATAAAGTCGCCGACCGACCCAAACTGGACGTAGGGCACGTTGCATGAACTAGTATAAATCCTGTGTCATTGAGTGCTAGGCCACCTCCGATCACAACGTACAGCAAAACTGCAAATATTTACTAGTTGGTCACTTTCTGTACCGATAAATAGCCTGTTTGAACTGCAATAAGATAACAATATTTATAAATCAATAGCATTCATCATATGAAAAGAGATTCTATAAATCAATTAGTCAGCCACTGCATCAAACAAATTACTCATGGCTGTAATTAACAGACTCATGCATGAAGTGAGCGACAAATAGTTGAACAACCTCTCATCTACCATATCTTTTTCTAGGAACAAATCCATCGCTGTTCATCTACCAAAATCTTATACAGCACACATGACACGGCTACAAGCACAGAAGCAACAGCTTAATATCAGAACATTCCTAGTGAAGATAATTCAACAGTAAACTTTCTAGTAAAGAAATAGGACTGCGTCCAACATCAAAGCTGGACCTTCAAAAGTGCAAAGCGGCATCTGTTGTAGCAGATAGAATGGCTGATTTCCAATGAGCATCTAAGAGTAAATGGTGCACAGCATTTCCAATGAGCACAGAAAAATGACATGGGCTCAAAGAAAACAAGTCCATGTTTTTTAAAGAGAAACCTAGGCATGACTTCATCTTAAGAGTCAGCAAACTAGGCATCTCTGCCTCATTAACAAATCAAAGGCGACCAATTCCCAGGGTCATCACTTGCACAGCTGCACCAACTAAATGCTAGATAAGGGCTGCCTGATGGTTAACTGCTGTTAACAGTGCACCGGACCAGCAGCTAATGTTCCACAGCAAAGGAATGAAAGGGGTTGTTCAACAAGGCTAAAATAACAAGCTTTTCCCTTAAATGCAGCTTGACTGTTTGGATTACAGCCTTATGAAACACAAAGGAATTGTTCTGATTAGCCTGATTTCGAACGTCAATGTCTCACGACGCAATAAACCAACCAAAAAAAGAAGCAAATACAGTACAAAACCATGTTAATATCAGCAAGCCCTTTATTTATGACATTCATTTCCTGATAGATAGTTGTGAAATGCCGGGTTCCAGAAGTCTATTCTAATGAACACTGATCAATAATGCTGGTACATGGATGAATGTACAAATGTTTGAGTTGAATTTCATTTTTCTTATAACAGACTTTAATTACATTAACAGGAGTTAGAACATGAACTAGTGGTCTATACCAAGTTATCAACAAAAAACTTCCACAAACATATAAAATTGGTTGCTACTGCTTGAAATTTTCTTAATGGTATGAACAGTAATAATGGGCAATCAAACTGCCATGGTTCAAGAAAATCAAATGTGCAGGGAGGCAACGTTCAGCAGGAATTGTTCCAATTCTAGTGAAAAAACATGTTTTCTACAGATAAACAAGCTTCATTTAGAGTATCTAAGATAAACTTATTTTCTTTCGGAGACCAACAACCTAGCATGCTGACATTCTCTGTATATGTTCCTGAATATTCAGCTAAGTGGTAATCACCAAACAGATAGTACTAATGCCCGACCAATAACCTTATCTGGGAATTGGATGTAACACTGTTAGCATAGATTGGTTAACCAGCTCGTTCCCACAAGATTATGTTGCAATCAGGCTCAACATGGATAAATCTGTAGTGTCGAGCTAAAATCAATTCACATATACTCGCAGGTGCAACATACAAAATTCAAACAAGAATGCATGAGTAGCAATGATGTAAGCACTTAAAAAAAATCATTTCAACAGCTATACTACCAAAAGAAAAGGACAAACGAAAAGGAAAGCTATATTACCAAAAGAGATTGTAAAACATCTTCGACTGCTTCAGAATGGTGTACGGTCTCGATGTGTTGGACAAGAAGCTTCTTAACTCATGGTGGTTCCTCTGAACATGTGGGCATGTGAAGCAAGTAAATCAATTTGCAGGTGAAGGTGGCACTACTATCCAAAGATTTTTTTTGTGTCGTTTCATGCAGCCACATTGGCAATACAGCCATTATTATACAGGTAAGTGAACATACCACAAGAAGAAATCTGTGACAAGAGTTGGGTATCTCTCTGCAAATCCCTGGGGCTCTGCTTCTCTGTATAAAATAGAAAAATCCTGTTATCAGTGACCAACAAAATAATTTTCTTAACTACAGCACTGTGTGCTCCAGGCGTCAACAGAGTTTATAAATTCACAACATACTATGAATCGTTTTGAATTTCAAAGTGGAAACTTAAGCTCAGCTAAAAAGTTCCCTGCGTGAAACATCCTTGTCACAACATGACCATGAGTGATGTTTAAATACTACAGATAGTGTGCATGTATACATATTTTTTCCTAGGCATATAAATTTCTATCATTAGGAAACTTTTGCACAGCATCAATATTTTTATTATTAGGACATGACAATATAGTTTACAAAGCTGGAATCAAAGTGGGCTACCACATCATAGTGGCGCAATATTGCTCTATCCAGATATTACAGGTCTGTTCAGCTGAAGAAGGCAAAGTCCCAGAAAAAGCTGGAATAAAAGTGGGCTACCACATCAGAGTGGCGTAATATGATATGTCCCAGAAAAAGAGCACCCACACCCCACAAAGATATATCTTTTGTCTTTATTTTCAGGTATATATGGACAATGCAAGTGATGTTTGTCTTGTTACTAGGGCATCCCAAACACAAATGAGCACTATAAAATGATAGAACATGATTTTTGAGGAATTCAGGACAAAGGATCAACTCATTTCGAGGTTCTATGAGGGATATAAACTAAAAAAATAATTGTAGACTTAATAGAGAAACTGTAATATGTTTATCAACTTCAATTTCTCAGCTTTTCCATTTTTTTATAATATATGTATAATCCGCGACAAATCGTTCCCTAAGTCAATGGCGTGCACCGCCCCAGCTACGTCATTGATGGCGACCCAGTAGAAAGTAGTTTTCATCATCATGGGCTTTGTCAAGGGGATCATCTTTCCCCTATGCTTTGTATCTTGGTGATGGAAGCTCTGAACTCAATAGTAAATCATGCAACTAGAGAGAGTTTCCTACAGCCCATTGCTGTCCAGCAAGCAAAACTGGAAATCATCGGGTCCGAACGTTCGGACCCGAGTCTCCGTCCGAACGGCGTCTTCCTCTCCCCTGCGAGCACTGTTTCTCTTCCTCGCGGGCGCTCGCAGTTCACAACCGGCCCACAGCAACGCAGCCCACGACGCACCACTGCTCCTCCCTCGTCTCCATCCGGCAACTCTCTCCCTCCCTCATCTCCATCTTCGGCAGGCTTAGAAGGAAGGGGCTCTGGGGAGGCAGGCCGGCCAGGCGGTAGAGATGGTGGCTGGGCAGTTAGGGGCCCTGGCGGCGGCCGGGCCACGTCGGGGCGGGGGCGCCACGGCAGTGCTCGCCGGAGAGCACCGCCATGGCGGCGGCAGCGGGAGTGGGGGTGGGGAGGGAGGGGAATAAGGAGGCCGCCGCGGGCGCTGTAGGGTCTCGCTGGAGCTCTGCGGCCGCGGACACGGAGCTCTAGCGAGACCCTACCGCACCTGCGGCGGGGGCGTTGAGGGCTGGGTGGGGCCGACGCGTGCGAAGCGAGGGAGGAAGGGCGCGTGGAGGCAGGGGAAGAAGATAAACAGTGCTGCTGGCGCGCGGCTCCTGTCCGAACGGGCGGACCCTAGCAGCCCCCAAGCAAAACACCGACTCTCCTTTTATGTTGATGACGTGGTCGCCTCATTATGGTTCGAGTGGTTTTAACCTCCATTCCTATCTACCTTATGATTGCTTTGAATCTTCCCAAATGGGTTATAAAGGCTATTGACAAGAAAAGAAGAGGTTTCTTATGGAAAGGCCAAGAGCATGCCAAATGGTGGCAGCTGTCTTGTCTCCTGGGAGAACGTTCAGCGACCAATTCAGTTTGGTGGCCTTGGTATCCACAATTTCGAGCGGTTAGGTTGGGCCTTGTGCATTCGATGGCTTTGGTTGGAAAAGACTGATGCCTCTTGTCCTTGGGCTGGCCTGCCTACTCAAGTGCCTCATAGTGCTAAAGCTCTGTTTGATATCGCGGTTGACTCCATTGTTGGTAATGTTGAAACAATTAAATTCTGGTCTGACCGTTGGTTGCGAGGCAAGACAGCCGCTGAATGGGCTCCTAATTTGATCAAGCTCATACCAAAGAGAACCTTGAATCAAAGAACTGTGGCGCAAGCTCTAACAAACATAAGTTGGGTGGCTGATATAAGGGGTGCTCTGATAGTACAAGTGCTTATTGAATATTTACAGTTCTGGGAACTGGTGGATGACTTGGTGCTGCAGCATGACACCCCTGGTCAACATCGGTGACGCTCAACCAAATCAGGTTCCTACACCAGCAAGTCTGCCTATACCTCCTTTTTCACGGGCACAATTAAATTTGCTCCTAGGAGGCGTATTTGGAAAAGCTGGGCACCTCTTAGATACAAATTCTTCATATGGCTGGCAGTCAAGAACCGGTGCTGGACAGCTTACAGGTTAGCCAAAAGGGGTTTGCCTCATCCTGCTTCATGCCCCCTTTGCGACCAGGCAGAAGAAACTATTCAAGACACCCTTGTTGGTTGTGTGTTTGCGCGACAGGTATGGACAATGATTCTATACAGATTAGGACTTCTGCTATTGCTCCTCAGCCGAGAGTGACCCGTTTCTCTAACTGGTGGTGCCAAGCAATCAAGTTGATAAAAAGATGAGAAAGGAGCTGAATTCTTTGATTACTGGATGCTTGGGAAATCTGGAAGCATCGCAATGTATGTGTGTTTGAAGGGGCTTCTCCTAATGTCCAAGAGGTTTTACATGCAATGGCAATTGAAGGTTCTTTATGGTGTATGGCTTGGAGCCTCTGTTCTTCAAGAGCTGCTCCTTCAGTCGCTAATCACTTAGCCATGAGCCTCTGTGTTCCCTTGGCCCTGGTCGTGTAGTCCTTGTTCACGGTAATTCTTGTGCTGTGGGTGTGTGTGGTGTCCTGGAGTCTCTCTCCCTTGTACTAGGAATGGACTCTTGACCCTACTGAAATGACATGCAGTTCTCCAGTGTTGTTCAAGAAAGAAAAAACCATACACAACCCATATATAAGAGCCCATGATCCTTGGGCTTAGCCAGCCCATTACCAGGCCTAGACGTGACATGTCAAACCAATTCCAGTTATGAATGACCCCATTGGATAATCCTTATGATAAACAAAAAGACAGTTCTGATGAGTTGTGAGTAGGACCAATGAATTGGTTTGTTTCAACATACAACGAGAAACCCATGGCTCTTAACTTCGGAGATATATCTCTGAATGAGCAAAAGACTGGATCTTTCATTGCCCAGAAAGCTTAAGTCTGTTACCTGCTGATGGAACCAAAGGGATAAGAGTCTGTGGATTTGTGCAAATCAAATAACATACACAAGCGCCAGTGTTTCTGCAAGAGAGGCTGTCTTCAGGCAGTGAGACAACCCCCAACAGCAATCAGCTTGCTCTCTGTTGAACAAGAAGGAAAATGAGTCAATGATATCAAATAAAGACCCTGAATAATAACACTATGACACGCACCTTCCCTATGCATGGCTCGAACAATTGGAATCACCACATAACAACCCAATGGATGTGGCGCAGCACGGAATCAGGAGCATCGAGAGCTCCCCAAGGCCCCAGGACGCCCGAGAGCTTACCTGTTTTCTTGCTCTTGGTTGTCTGAGAACAGACTAGTTGCAGCCACAAAATGAACCAGTACTCATAAATGGTGTGGGTACCAGTGCCGCAGTCAACTTAGCCAGGATGATCTTTGCACAGCTCCGTTGGTAGTCGTTGATCCCGACGCTGAAAGTACGTGCATTTTGTTTTCCTTGACCCTGAGAGGGCAATCTTTCCATGCTCCAGGTGCCCGCATTCCTGACATAGGCCCACCAATCACTAGCACCAGTAACCGAATCTGGTAGGATCCTAAGAACACAAAGCATTTTGTTTTCCTTGACCCTGAGAGGGCAATCTTTTCATGCTCCAGGTGCCCGCATTCCTGACATAGGCCCACCAATCACTAGCACCAGTAACCGAATCTGGTAGGATCCTAAGAACACAACTGTCTGCAGGTGGTTAAATAAACATAATTATATATACTATTTTTTTAGTAAGTTCATGAATCATGATTGACAAAGGTAAATACAACTACAAGAAATTATTACCTTTTTGTTGGCATGACGCTCCTTCAGTCAAATGACATTCATCAACACACAACCATTGAACATCATAAATATGAATGAGCCTTTCGATGTCTCAAGGTTCTCTGATGTAATACTGAAAAGGTCAGTACATCTGGCTTCATCCCCTTATCTGTCATTTCTTGTAAAAGATCTTCAGCCTTAGCTATTTCTCCCTGGCAACAGTATCCATTTATAAGAGCTGTGTATGCATAAACATCAGGGGTAAGTCCTTTCGCTAACATCTCATCAAACAATCCCCGTGCTTCATCTAGATATTCTGTTTTGCACTGTCCATCAATCAATACTGTGTAACAGGTTACATCAGGTTCAATCTCCATGTCTTTCATAGAGCTCAGCAACGTCTTATGCTTTGTTCTAAGACGAAAGCTCCTCCATTCCTTGGCGATACCCTGCCACCCTTGGTGTAGGGTCTCCTTTATGTGGCCATCCAATAGCACTGTGTATGCAACTACATCAGGCTTGATTCCTGAATTTATCATTTGAACAAATAAGTCACATGCTTCTTGTAACCGACCAACCTTGCAATAACCATCCATCAGTACAGTGTATACAATGACATCAGAAAGTCCTCTTTCAACCATATCAAGGAACCATAAGTGAGCATTCCGCATATCTCTTGTCTGACAATAAGCTGATATAAGTTTGCTATATGAAATTACATCAGGAACAACATTCTTTTCCAGCATCATACTACACACAGTTGAAGCCTCCTCAGCCTTTTCATCTATACAGAGGCTGTTTATCAATTTTGAACATGACAAATGATCCACCATATTTCCTTGTTTAGCAACTCTAAGAAAAAGTGTGTAAGCATGCTCAGTCCAGCCTGAGTGCAAATAACCACAAACCATAGAACTGTACAGCACTTCAATATTATCTATCCCTTTTTCTTCTATTATATTAAATAATACCTCTGCTTCCCTCAAGTTGCCTCCTCTACAAAAACTAGCAATAGCTACACCATAAGTGAGTGAATTAGGCTCCAACCCTTGATCCATCATGTGCTCGAGAAGGTCATATACCTTAATAACAGCGCCATTCCTGCTATATCCACTGGACAATATGTTATATGTAACTACATCTGGTTTTATATTTGCCTTCAGCATCTGCTCAAATACTTGCCAGGCATTTTCTGTTTCTCCTTTCAGACAGTAACCATTGATCAGGCATGTATAGTGGATTTTGTCCGGGACCAAACCTCCAGCCATCATTTCATTCAGTAGCTTCACTGCCTCATTCATGTTCCCAAGCTTGCAATAAGCATCCATAGTAATGTTATAAAGCACACCATCAAGATGGAGTCCTAAATCTCTAAATTTCTGGAAGTGAACAATAACTTCAGATACCATGCCTAGCTTCTTGAGGCACTGTAGAAGGTAACCAACAATGTAACAATTTATCTCGATGCCATGGGATACCATGGCTTCAATATGATGCCACACCTTTCCTAGGTTACCCATTTTGCAATAACTACGAATGAGATAGCTATAACCATATAGATCAGGGGTAGATCCATGTCTGGTCTTGATCTCCAAGACTTTTTCAGCCTCCTCCAGTTTCATTTCTTTGCATAGTCCATCAATTACCATATTATAAGCGATGGACTCAATTGCAACCCTCTCCTGAGTGATCTCATGAAGAACAGCATATCTGCTTACCATGTTATAAGCTAGATCATACTTTCCACAATCACAAAGGCCAATTATAAATGATGAGTATCCATGTACATCTGGTTTCACTCCCATTTCAATCATCCTAACCCACACTTGGAATGCTTCGTCTGCCTTATTTGCTTCAAAAAACGACCTAGTGACTATGTTCAATGACTGAGTATCCAGCGTCAACTGAAAGCACTTCATTAGATCATAAGCTCTGACAACCATATCCGAATCACCACTCTGAGATACAAATTTGAGCAGGAAATTGCAAGCCCAAAGTGTAGGAACAAATCCAAGCCTGCAAAGGTGACAAAACATCTCTACTGTTTCTTGTGCATCGTGGCTGGTGGTGTATGCCTTGATTAAGCAATTGACTGCATAAGAGAGTACGTGAGAAGTGGCACATGTTTTGCTCAAGTGATCAATAAGTGTTAAGATTTCTGGGCCACCATTACCAGTTCCAGAGAGAATCTCACAAAACAAGGATACCAGCATCTTCCCCTGGAATGAATGGGATAAAATTTGTATGATCTCTGAGTAGGTTGAGAAGTCATGGTGAAAACCAAGGCTATGTATATCTTTAAAGTAGGCAATTGCAACTGCAGGATTCCTCCTTAGGCAGCGGAGTGCCTGCACAACACTGTCAGAGCTCAAAGACCGCTGCTGTCTCCGGATAGGCTCATTATCAGGAGGAGCACAATTCAGCCTTTCATCACCGCTTGAGTCGTCACGCTGAACTGAAGCAGTGAGTACGGAGTAGGGGCAAGAAGGAACTTCCCAGGGGAAAACCTTCCTGTGCCTGAACCATTCAGCAGTGCATTTGGGCCACCGCGACAGGATCATTGGAGATATAAATCTTTCTGCTCTTCCAACGACCCATTAACCTTCATTGAGAAAAGAAATATGCCTGCATCGGAAAAGAAATAGACAAAAAATATCAAAATTTTCAGATGGTTCCCATTACCGTACAGGCAAATGTATTATTTAATTTCAATGCTGATTGCACATAATGGTCAAACCCAAGAGATGATTGGAAAAGAGACAGAATTTCCTATGAATTTCCGTATCTCCATGTGATAATGTTACACCGAACCAACTAAATCAGTTAAAAGTAACTGAGGAAATTAAGCACTTTGCTAATTTGCAGAACCGGCTATTTTCTACATGCACTGTTTGAGGTTTCCGAATCCTGGCTAATTCATTAGCAGAAGTCGTTAAGGACCAGCCACACGAGAATTTTGTTTAAGGTAATGAATAGTGACAAATAGAGCACCATTTCTCCATTAGGAAATTCACTGTAAAGTTGGTGACACAGATACAAAGAGATGTATATAACTAACATTGAAACAAGTTATTGATCATTTGATCTTCTAGTTTGGTGAAAATATTATGCAAGAAATGTTTCAGAACATGCTTTTATGCTCAAAGCAAAATTATATTCTACACACTGAGGCTTGAAATCTGACTACAATTAAACTAAATCCACGGTCTTTTTTTTTTGTTGCTCAGCAGGCCCCTCTTTAGTTCCCGGACTCATCTTTGAGACACATCTTCTTGATGAGTGAGATATTATTCCATTCTATCCTAGCCTCGTATGGAATGCTATGCAACTGGACTTAATTTTCAAGAACTAATAATCGGCAATCAGAAAGGGATGGATTAATTAATAATACTTCAATGTGCAGTGCCTATATAGTACAGCTTACCTGTGGCTAAGCAAAGCACTACTGCACTAGCGCAGTGCAGCGGGGCCAACCAGCGAAGGGAACTGCCGTGCGCCGTGCGCTCGTGCCGGAATCGGCCCAGGGCCTGGATGCTGCGGACGATGTCGTGCCCCTGGGGCCGCCTCCGCGCCGCCGGGGCCGGGCAGCGGGAACTCTGGAAGAAGAGGAGGCAGGACCAGCGACCGCAAGAGTCAGGGGCGCCTGCTTGCTCGCGGTTGCGGATGGGGTCTGCCGGTCTGGTCTCTGGTGGTCTGCCGGCTCGGCGGCTGCCTGCCGAGTCGAATTGCCGCAGGGCGCCGTCGCGGAACACCGACGAGGCGGCGAGGAGGAGGAGCGTGCTGCCCGAATTTTTTATTTTTTAGCATTTTTTTGAAATTTTTTTACAAATAAAAATGATTTCAAAATCCGGAACCATAGCCATCGCTGCTGGACCCGTACCTTACACGTCTCGGCGCCATAGCTGCTGAAACCGAGGTTTTGGGCTCGACGCAAACGTGGTGGTGACATGATAAACAGCTCGGCACCGTAGATCCTAGCGCCGAGGTTGACGCCGTAGATTCTGGCGTCGAGCTTGGCGCCAATATATATGGCGTCGAGGTGGTGTTTTAACCCGGCCTCCAACCTTCCTGTCCGAGTCTTCTTCCTCTTTTTTCTCCTCCTTCTCAGGTTTTTTCTCTCCCCACTTCACCCTACCTCACGAATCGGCATATTGGACCTTAAAACCTTTGATTTGATCCGTAGATCTTCGAGAGCAAGGTATCCTCACTCTCCTCCTAGTTTTTTTTCGCATCGATTCGATATATATTAGTCGGATTTTTTAACCTAAGAATCGTCATGACTTAGGGTTTAATGCAATTTTTAATATTTGTATTATATAACCGTAAGATGCAAGGCGTTGAAAAGCTAGCAAACCAAGGTAAACGCAACACATGTTATTATGTTATGGGTTCATTGTTGTGCATCAAATGAGAACCCTAGGTTTAGGGTTTAATGTTAATTGCTTTCGGTTCTTAGAACGAAATTGGTTGAATTATAGTTATGGTCGGATGACCAAAAATACCTTCGATCCATTGCCTCTACCTAGTGGTGTTCCAGTGCCCATGTGCTTTTGCGGCGATCCTTGCAATGTAGCCAAGTCCGATGAAGAGGACACGTATAAGCAGAGGTATTTGATGTATTCCAAATTTACGTTTGAGCCTACACTTCGTCAGCGCCGCATTAACAAGATGATGAGGAATTGATGTTTGTGTCATATGACAGCTTGAATGATTTTTTGTTTTGTAACAATTATATTTTTTGCAGACTCCTTCACCGCTCTGTGATTTTGAGCAATAGATCGACACTGAGATCAAGGCTGAAGACAAGGAATGGATGCAGAACTATTACGGTGAGAGGCAAAGGATAAGGAGATGATGGAGAAGAGACTCAGAGAGGAGACGGCAAAAAAGGAGCACAAGGAAGAGGAGGAAAGGAGGCGTGTTGTTGCGTACAGGGAGGAGAGGGAGAAGAAGCTTGAGCGTGCACGCCGAGTAAAAACAGTGATGGAGGAGAATCTCAATGCTCTGAGGAAGGGAAAGTGGCCTCGTTGCACTCAGTAGTCTTCATGACTTGCTAGTTCTATGGTTTATTCATGAACAATATTATCTACTGTCGGCACGTACTTCTAGTATTATTGTGTTGTTTAATGTGGCATAGTATTAGACTTTTTATTATGTAGTTGTTTTCATTATTTGTGGTCATAATATTCAGTATAATGTTGCGGACGTAGCAAAATATGACCACATGCTGCAAACACAACCTAACGAAGTAGGGCATTATATAATTCAACACACAAAACACATGAAATGGCATGTGAGAACATGTACCGAACTAGGGTACAGAGTTCCTTCGACTAAACCTAACATGTCTTAGGTAATTAAACCAAACAATAAACACATGGATGTACCATGTGAATAAGATAGAGTCGTCCTATTAGTGTGACAACATAGCAAATTATGTTGCACCTTCTCCACAGTAGATTCCCATTGTTGGTGGTGGTGGTGGCAGGGGTGATGGCGGAGGCCCCTTGTTCTTGTGGTTAGGGAAGATGTAATATGGATCATTACAGAGTGTCTCCTATGAATCGGCACTATTGTTGTTGTCGTCCTATTCGTCGTTCTTGTAACCACTGCTAATTTCTCTTTCTAGATTGAAGATACGGTCCAGCAGGTAGTAGATGTACTCCGCATGCAGATAAATAGGTCGAGGATCGACCCACCTAGTGAACCCACAGTTTTCTTCGACCAAGGAAGACCGTAATAAGTAGGGCGTGTAAGTTGTATAGAAGAGGAACATATTGAAGAAACAAAAAGTAATAGCAATTACCTATGCTCGTGGGCATCTGAAGAAACAACGACCTCCATCTATTCCCTCGGTGAACATCTACACTAGACAGTCCTCACCATGCATTCATTTTGGCCACTCTTCTTTCCGTTCATCGTATCCTCTAAGTGATGCCTCTTTGGTGAAATAACTTTTGCTCTCAACAGAGAACCTCTCATAAAGAGCTTACTCAAAGAAAGCGGGACAAGAGAACCCTCCCACACAATGGTAGTTTCCTTCCCCTTTTCTCTCTCCCTGGACGACCCTCCAGACATTGGTACTGCAATGAAAGAAAATACTAGTTGGGAAGTAAGTAGTAATGCATCAAGCATTGCGTATATATAGGCAAAGGTAGGTTTAGTTACCGTTTCAATGTGTTATAACTGGTCACAAGAAGCCTAATTAGTTTCACTGAAGAGCCTATTTCAATGGACACTAAAAAGCCTAGATTTGTTTCCTAAAAAGTCTATTCGTCGTTGACATGATAAATCACTGAAAAGCCTAGATGCTATAGGTGTACTATGTAAGTGAAGTGATATATCACTGCTGTCATCGTACTCCTCGTCCTTGTAACTAAAAAGTCTATTTTCATTGTCTGAAAAGCCTAGATTCGTTCACTGTTACTAAAAAGCATAGATTCATCTGTAAAGCGTCTATACGATATGATTGGACTATACACGTTCTAATAAATTTACATTTAATCTGTGTATTACATTTGTGCCTTTTTAGCATTGTAGTATAATTAATGATTCACGGAAAAAATTCGCAAGAGTTTCCCTTATTTCTGGAGCATCCACAGTTACAAACAGAGACATCGTTATATAATACAAACATTTAATCATCCAAAGATCACAATACAACCACATCAAACATCACAATCAACATAACATGTCCTACATAGTCCAAATAGTCCATAATGTCTATACAGTCCCAAATAGTTATAGGAAAGTAACTATAAAATCTATAATAGTACATACTAACATCTGCCACAAACCCTCACTGCCTCCTAGTCTTACCCTTATCCTTGTGACCAAGAGTGCTGGTACCTAGAGTGTAAGGGTCAGGTGGATGGCATCGCCTAGTGCCTGGAGGCTGTGTAGGCTGAGTCGAGAGAGCATTCTAGAGCTAAGAGGGGCCAAGCTCCTCGTGCCTCTGTTCCACGTCATCATCATCCTCGTCCTCGTCCCCTGTAGGTGCTTGGCTAGAGGAACCTAAGTCTCCTCTGCCTACGGAAGGAACATACACGTCTTGCGTCGTGTCTGTCCTGCAACCACAACGAGCAGTCACACGACATAGCCGACGTGACAGCCTCTGTTGTACAAAATTATGTTAACTAAAAGAATCTAACGTATTAATAATATGTTTGAAAGAATATTTTGAATCTTACGTCTAGAAAGCTACGCGTGTCGTTGTCCCTGACTCTCGAACAAAAGCGCTCAATGTCTTCAACGGAGCATTTGAGGGTATTGCCCTACAACAAAGTTCTCAGTAATAATACTTCTGAACAGATAGCAACATATTTTGTTTTCTTTTGTACAAGAATCTAACGTATTATAAGGATTGTCGGGTTCATAAACCCGGGGTCCCTAATAGGTCTGCTTCCCAGCAAAAGCTCGGCCCAGCAGACGGCATTACCAACGACGCGCAACTCCTAGGCCGCCCTAGATACAAAAGAGCGATCCAGTCTCCAACCGAAAGGTCTGGCCAAGGAGAGGACGACTCTCGCTTTCGACTCTGACCCGCTTTTTTGACCGAAAGGACTAGCCAAGGAGGAGACGACGCTCGCTACCGACTTTGACCCGCTTCTCCGACTGAGAATACACCAAACCTCTTCTTATGGCTCTTCTTCAACCAACGTAGTCGGAGCCAACTGGGAATGACCGGCCGGGGATGCCTGCTCGGTGAGGACCTAAGAAATCAGGCGGAGCAGATAAGGTAAGGCTCTCAAGTCAACCATAATACCGAGGATCGTACCCTACACACCTGTAGGACAGTACTGTCAGGCCATGCCAGAAGGGTACTTTATAACCTTCCGGACATGTCAGAACATGAATAGTGTTATGGGCGCCGACATTTGTCCTATAGTATGGTAGGCATCGACATTTGCCATACCAGAAGAATACGATAGAGCCTGCCACATGCATCTGGGCATTAATAGTATTGTGGGCGCCGACAAACTATCTTATACCCGATGGCGTGGGCAACAAGACTAGAAATACATACTCTCTCTCTCCTAAACTTGTAAGGCCGTCCCCTTCACCTATAAAAGGGGATGTGCTCTCTCCTAAAATGAGCATGATTCCGACTCTCTTTCTCTACCTAGCTTTAGACATTCTAAGCACTCGAACGGCTCCACGGCTCTAGAATTCTAAAGCTATACAGAGCATACGTTCCAAAACTTAGCGCACGTAGGAGTCACGTCACTCTTGGCCCATCGGTCCAGAGCCCGACCGGACCTCTAACACCCCCTTCTCATTCCAACTCGTTTGTAACCCCATAGCAAACTTCGAGCACCTAGGCTTAGGAATAAAGTCACCAACCGACTCAAACTAGATGTAGGGCACGTTGCCTGAACTAGTATAAACCCTGTGTCATTGAGTGCTAGGCCATATCCGATCACAACGTACGAGAAAATGACAAATATTTACTTGTTGGTCACTTTTCACACCGATAGTTGGCACCGTCCATGGGGAAGACGTCGTACGTTCACGCTTTTGGTCATCGGATGGCCCACCTTTTTGCCATCTTCGGCATGGCAGGCTCAAGCAATACAACTCGCTTCGGCTCACTGAAGTTTCCCATGCTCCCACCTATTGGGATGTAGGTTCCTCCCATATTCGAGCTATCCTAAACCTTCCTCTTCGGAAGCCTAGACTTCATCGCCAACCAGCTTGGCATGCTTCGCCTTAGCGAGGAGGCACTTGTCCTGGCGCCCGTTGAAGGACGAGCGCCCTCCGTTGGCTCCAGGCCACCCGACGACCTCAACGACGAGACACCTACGCTTTGCTCTGAGCCCACGCTGGGCTCAAACCCCACTGTGAGTAGCATACATATTGTTCTTTACTCGCTATTTAATATCTTCTGTCGACCCTTCGGAGGGACCCTGTTGTCCTCACCGCAACTGCCGTGCGATCGGTTTCCCTATGGCCTCGCGTCCCCCACAGACACATACGTGCGGGGGCTCCAAAAGATGCTAACGCCGCCCCCTCTCACATCTGAATCCATGGGGATGACGGGCTATGCTCCTGCCTCCTTCCATGACCTCGTGGATAACGAGGTTGAAAGCGATGGCTTCAGCATCGGCGATGTCGTGGCACCTAGCCACCCTCTGTCCCAGGAGTGCACTATGGTGGACGCTCTGGGACAACCATCGATGGTAGCAAAGCCCCTATAGACTCACACCCCTCCAGACCCTCGTGCAGAGGCCCTCGCACGTGCACAAGAGCATGGCGAGGAGCTACGATAAAGGCAGCAGAGCTAGCCACCATCTGCGCTGGCGCACTCAGCGCAGCATGCTGCGCCACGCGCGCATAACCCAGCGAGTGGTGCCCGAGGTCACGCCCACCAAGTCCAGCGCAACATCATGGACGGAGGAAATGATCCCCCTCAGTCCGCTCGGGCTAGCCAGAACATCGCACTACAGCGATGCTTCTGCACGGCCTTCCTAAGCCTGATGACCCCAGGAGCAGGTGATCCACCGAAACCTTTGGGCACTGGTAGAAACAGTCATCATTCAACAGGCGGAGAGCTCCACATTGCAACACCGGCTCATGGCCTCTCTCCCCACCAAGGGAATGGGGGCGCACCAGTCAAACCGCTCCATCCGCTCACTGCTATAGTCACTGGGCGTGGAACAAGAGGCCACAGTTGCACCATGGCCTGACCCGGTGCCCACTCCACACCAACCACCTGTGCGTGAATGGCTCGGGTCAAACTGAGATGCTCGCAGTGTCATCAACAATTGGCGTCAAGCCCGGTGTGATGATGACCTCCATCATGGGGCGGTGAGAGCAGGCGGCATGAGCTCCGGTCGTACGATCAAGGGGAGTGGGGAAACATGCCCTAGGCATGGTTGCCGACCAGACGACCAGAGTCCTAGCTTGAACGGCTCGGGACCACGGGCCTTTGGCCGTCACATCTAAAAAGCATTGTTCCCACAGCGCTGTAACACCTCGGTGTTAAGCATGCATTAACATTTTGCAAATCATGAGCATAATCATTATTATGCATTCATAAGCATGACATGAAATATAGAATTGAAACATACTAATGAAACATGTATGAGTTGCATAGTTTTGTTCTAATAGATTGGATGATATGTTTGTTTTGCCATGTGTGTACATAGGTTGATCACTTAGACCACTTAGAAGTAATTAGGATGCAATTTGGAGCAAGGTGTATATTCAAAGTTTTCTCAAATTTTGCTTTTAAAAATAATCTTCTAAAATAGGGTTTTTGATTTAAATTAATTTTAAATCTATAGTTCAGAATCTAATTGGATTTTGGCCTTACTCTTTTTGGCAAATTTGTAGAGCTTGAAAAATGGAGCAACTTTTGTTTTTACACCAAATCTTGAAAATGCTTTTAAGTTGCTCAAAATGATGAATTTGGGGCTGTTTGAATTTAAATTTAAAAAAAAGAGAGAAGGGAGCCCGGCTTAGCGGGCCTCACCCTCGCTTCTCGGCCCACGACCGAAGTCAGCCCGACCTGCCTCCGCGCCCGCCACTCGCGTGCGCCTGCACCGACCACGCACAGAGGACGGCCGCCGCGTGGCCGCCGCTCGCCGGTGACGGCGTACGGGTGGCACCCCGGCGGGCCCCGCCACTCCACGCGCTCGCCTTCACTTGCCCGACCGCGCCGCACTCCCCACTCGCCTCTCCACTTCAATAGCCGCAGCACAATAGCCGCAGCTCCCGCGCACGTAGCGAGCTCCACCACCGCGTGCCGCGCCTCGCCGGAGTTAGCTCGCTCGGCCACCACAGCTCACGGCCAGCAGCTACATCGTGCCTCGAGCACCGCCTCCACCTCGCGCACCACATGCTCGCCTCGGTAAGCCATGGGAAGCTCCCCTTCCCTAGGAATCCCTCACCGGAGTCGTGGTTGAGCTCATCGGAGAGGTCCGCTCCGTGGACTCCCCCTCTCCGCTCCACCTCTCTCCCTATTTCCACGCGCACTAGCACCACACTGACGCGGTGGAGCTCGCCAGCCATTCCCCGCGCCATATCTCGGCCGGAGATGGCCGGCCGGCATCGGGCCGCGCCACCACACCGCCATGGACGCCGGTGAGCTTGCTCCCGAGCTCCACTGGCCACGGTAGATGTACCATTAGGTCCGCCTTGTCACAGGGAAGCCTCCGGTGGTGACCTCACCACCGGCGACCTCACCGGCGGCGAGAACCGCCGTGGCCGAGCGCCTCCCCTGCCGTAGTGACTGATCGATGGGGCCAGGGGGGCCACTGTCAGCCGCTGGGGTGCACGTCTGTGTGTAGATCCGGGTGGATCTAGCGTTTATGCCTTGGTTTTCAAAAAGGGTTTTTAAGAAATGATTTCCAGAAAATGTTGTAAAGGCTTCAAAAATCCATAGTTTGCTCATTTTAGCTCCAAATCGAGTGAGACCAATTTTGTTGTGTTTCTTAGAAGTAGATCTACAATATAAAAATGTTGCATGTCAGTTTTGTGATACTTTCGTATAGGGTTTTATTTAATTCTTGTATTTGCTGTTATCTTAGAAAATGTCTAGTAAATAGAATATACATCAGAAAAATATGATTCCAATTTGATTGATCTATTCTTGAGATGTACTTTCTGTGAAAAATATATGCCATGCTTGTTCTGTAGAAAAATATGGCTATGTGATTTAGGTGCATTTATTTGCTATTTCTTGTAAAATTGCTAGAGCCAAAAATATGAATAAAACATGTAGGTGAAACTTTTGTACAGTGATTGTATGCTATGTAAATCATGGGAAAAATACCAAATCTGTTGTTTGACACTTTTCATAGTACAAAGTATTTTCATGCTCAATTATTAACCATAGCTTGTCATTTTTGTGTAGGCTATTTTACTTATCCAAATGCCATGAAAATTTTATGGTAGTCTACTTAGAATAGTACTACGCTACTGTAATTTTCTCAGATTTTTCTATGCTACCAAAATAGGTGTTGCTGTTCAAACCTAGTTTCAATTAGGGTTTAATTAACCTTTTTAATGCATGTTTAGTTAATAATGTTTGCTTTGGTGTATCTTTGAAGCATCTTAGCTTGCTGTGGTGACTTGGCATGTTAGTACAGTGGTTGTAGTAGTAGTATAGTAGTACATGTTCTTAGATGATGTTGGCTACCTTGTAGAAGAGCTTTACTTCTACTATGTCTAATAAAGTTAAACATGTTCATCTACATTCCATGCATCATGATCATTACATGTCATCTCTCCGATGCACCTATGCATGAGCACTTATACATCTGCATCATACAGGATCGCAGGAGGAGTTGCTAGTAGCAATTCAGGAAGAGCAGACCGGGATAGATCCACAAGAAATCTAGGCACAGGTGGTGCCAGAGGAAGAGGAGCAAGGAGAGGACTTGCCCGAGTGCATGGATCATCAACCTAGTTCGTTCGAACGAGGCAAGCCCCAGAGCATTCTAAGTCTCCTACTTTATAAAAGCAATTCTTTCTATATATGAGTTTATATATTGTTGCATTAAGTTATAGGAGTTGATTGAAACCATTGATGCATTTATTACTATCCTTGCCTACCTTATTACCTTTTACCCTGATAGGTCAGGATCGAATAACTGCTTAGCCTTGCTTAGACCAGTAGCGATCGGTGATTTTTGGTCACCTACATTTATAGGTGGTTACTGGAAGAATTTAGCTATGGAAAGAATGATATCCTGGAATTAACCATGTGTGATGGATAATTGGAGACCGGACGGAAAAGTTGGAGGCAACCAGATAGGGTTCTGGGGTGCTATTAGTTTTCCATTTATGTCGATTAAGGACCGATCGTTGCTCGTCCCTCTTGTCATGTTGAACGTATGCCTCACATTTAGCTGGCCGAATAAAGTACCTTTCGACCGCGAAGCTAGTGACACTATTTGAGTCAGGATAAACTCGGATTGGCAGATTGGTGCTGAAGGAGGTATGATGGGGACACGAAGAGTGAGCCCAAGGTGCGTCCTGGCTATCGGGCTGTCCCTGGGTAGTGCGGTCCATGACTGTTATCCTGTGGCTACTTGGAAAGTGTCATTAGTGATCTATAGCTCACTTGATCGGTGAGTGTGGTTTGTGAGGAATAAATCACCAGCTAGTTAGGAATCAATTCAAATAGCCATCGCTCCTGGATAGTGAGCACTTGACTCGAGCTATAGCATCGTAGTAATTATGATGGAACACTGATGGTTATCTGGATGGTATGGGATATGCTAAATCTAAGTTGGTAACTGGATGTTATTGGTTAATCAAGTGATTGCTATAGTTTAGGTGCTTACCTAGATGGTTAGGTCATAATAAAGATGATGCAAAGTACTTAAAATGGTTTCTTCATGATAGCTTATGCTTTTCGCAAATGAGTCAGCTAGCCCACTAAAGAAAGCCTTGCATAATCCTTAGTGTTGCTTTATTTTGGTTTAAGACGATTAAGTCTAGCTGAGTACCTTCTCGTACTCAGGGCGTTGTTCCCATTGTTGTTGCAGATAGTCAAATGTACTATGGCTATTGCATTAACTGCATGTACCCGGCGATGGGCGACAACTAGGACCAAGGGCAATGGTCACTCCGTATCTCTCATCTAATGCTTTTGTTGGAGATGACTACCTACTAGCACTATATCTGAACCAAAAGTGTGTGTGTGGCTTTAAAACTATTTGCTTCCGCTATTTAAGTTTGAACTTGGGTTGTAATAACTTTATGTTCTAAACTCTGATGTATCCAACTATCATTGCGAACTTTATGTAACATGTGACGGTAATTGCTAAACTTGTACGATCTTGGTTTGTATGTCGATTGGTTTGAAATCCTTCGTGGTTTCACGGACTACCGGGTTATATGGGCTTAAGTTTGCTAAATTATCTACTTTGGCGGAAGATTTTCTTGCTTAATCTCGTATAATTGGTCGGTTCTATTACAGCTGGCATCAGAGCAAGGTTTAGTAGGTTACTGTTCCCATGAGTATTTAAAACCAAAGTTGTGTTTAAAACTGAGTTTTAAAACTTAATAGTGTGTCAGTGGTCATATCCTGTATGCCCAGTTAAGGACTCTAGGTGGCTTATTTAAGTATTGACTTGGGGGTCTTTGCATCATATTTCTATTTGACTTGAGTGGTAATGTATGGATCCATTGCCTCTACGCCTTGGTAAGTGAGAGTTGTGAGAGCATGATCGGATACGCTGCCGATCTAGGGAAGTGCTTATATGATGTCGGATTATTTACATGCCATACACGTGTTTGTATGAAGGTATCCAATGTGTGGGGAATTCCATCTTGTGGTGACGATGCCGTCGATAGGACGATGGTTCGGGTAGTTGCTACCATTGTACGCGTATCTGGGGATGCGTGTAGAGCAAGTAGATTACTTTACTGCTTTCGTGCATATTTTTCATACTATTAGGGTTTGGGCTGAAGTGGATCTTTTGCAGGTACATAACAGCGCTATCGTGTAGTACGTATTAGCTACGTTTATGAGAGACCGTTGTATGCCACCGTCTATGCCGCTAGCAATTGTTATTTTTCTTAAGTTTGTGAGAACGTACGGAACATCCATGCATCATGTTGTTACATATCGTTCATGGCATTGTTCCTCCCCTTATAAGTTGATTATCTCATTTTGATAAAAATGACAACTTAACCTTGTTCTCATGTGGGTAATAAAAAAATTGCTACAGATGGCACGCATAAAGCAGACCGCTCGCAAGTCCACCGGAGGCAGAGCTCCCCGCCATCAGCTTGCTCCACGTACCCGTCAGCACCACACGTTTCTTGGAGAGTTTGGGATGCCTACACTCTTGTGGAGAGTGCTCAGCTATGTAGGCTATCCTGATGGAATAGAGCCCCACTATTTCTAGACAAATGAGTAGTTGGGGGAAGGTCTCTTGGTTACTGTGGAGGCTGTTGTTCATCCCCGAGGTGACGGTTTTGAGTGGACTGGTTGGCGTTATGAGTCAACTGGTAGGACCGCTGAAGAAGCAGCTGACAGGACAGCCTTTGGGATACTAAGGGATATCATGGATCGTTTTCCTTAGGAGTTGGCAGCCACTATAGCTAGAGTCTTTCCGAGGGGCAACCCCTCCACTGACTCGTGGCAGCAAGCAAGAGGAAGATCTCTGGAGATTGGTGTAGTAGAAGGACAGAACAGTGATAACCTTGCTATGAGCGCCATGTTCGTAGTGATGAAGGCTTTCAATGGAGTAGAAGGTAGCCTGAGACGTGTGTCTAGTGCTCTTGGTCAGGCCCGCGATGACCGACGTCAGCGTCAGAGGGATCACGATGCAGAGATTGAGAGGCTCAATGCAGAGATGGCTCAGTTGACTCGTTAGAGGGATCAGGCGACCCAGAGGACTAGAGTCTATGAGGGAGACGTACGTGCACTGAGAGAGCAGGTTGAGCATCTGATCATCGCCAACAGGAATGCTAAGCGCATGTTGATCCATGTGCTCCACTAGAGGAATGAAGCCTGTTCTGTAGAAGATGTTATGAAAGATCGACAGGTTGAGCTAGAGCAGTAGCTGGCCAATGCAGAAGAGTACAACAACAACCTACATGAGGAGGTTCATGAGCTGAATAACCAGCTCCACCCTTACATTCCTCCTAGAGCAGCAGAGATGGATCTAGATGAGGACAAGGATCTCGAAGAGCCTGAGGCACCAGCTGATGATGACAACGATGATGTGGATAGTGACAATGTCGACATCTCTAACTTAGACAGCGACCACGATGAGTAGGCTAGTAGTTGTTGCGCTAGCTACTAGGGTTTCGTTTGCGATGACCTTTTGCATGGTTGGCATGTCTAGCACGTAATAATGAGTAGAAAGACTAAGACCTTGATGTAATGTTGGAAAACTTGGATGTGTTGTGGTGATATCTAAACATCAAAAGTCCAGTGTATGTATGCTGGCAATTTGGTTGTAATGGACATGATGTGTGCGCTTAAGTAATCTAATTAGTGATGTTGTGTTAATTGGAATGACTTATTGTGCCCCTGTTTTATTGTATGAATTTATTCTCTCCAGTAAATTTAGTACGGCATAATTTTTCATTCACCTGCAATTTCTACAACATCGCCTAATAATTACTATTGCTGAAATATGCAGATGCCGAACACTCATCGTATCGTGTATGATGCTACTGAGGCAGGTGGCAGTGCCACTGGGAATGAAACCATGATCCACCACCACCTCCTCCTCCACCGTACACCGCGGAACAGTTCTTCGCACAGTTCCTTAGAAGTCAACGCAACATGGAGGGCATGCAGCAGAACATGGAAGCTGCATTGCGCCACATTGTTGACAACACCCATCGTGGGTTAAACCCAGGTGGACATGAAGCGAATCAGTATAGCAGTTTCAAGGACTTTATGGACACCAAACCACCAATTTTCAAAGAAGCGACAGAGCCATTGGATGTAGAAGAGTGGATAAACACCATGGAAGATAAGTTTTGTGTTCTAAGGATGACAGAAGTGTTGAAGACTGAGTATGCAGCTCATCAGCTACAAGGCTCTGCAAGAATGTGGTGGAAGCACCACCGCATCACTTTTCCCCCCAATGCCCACATTACTTGGAGGGAATTCACTGAGGCTTTTCGTGGAGTTTACATTCCACCTAGTTTGATAGAAATGAAGTTTGGAGAATTTCTAGCACTGAATCAAGGCACCAAGACTGTGACATAGTATCTACATGCATTCAACAATCTAAGTCGCTATGCCTCTAACATGGTGAATACCGATGCCAAAAAGATCGCTAGTTTCAAGTGAGGTCTGAATCCCAAGATGATGAAGCACATGGGTACCAACATGAGAACTAGTTTCAATGACTTTGTTAGTGACTGCTTAAAGCAAGAAAAGAACAACAATGTATATGCTACATCCAAGACTCGCAAGAGGGCTTTTGAGTCAGGTCCATCCCAGCCAAGGGCCCTAATGGCAAATCGTTCTACATATCGTCCGCCTGCCCCTGATGTAAGGTTCAGGCCACCCCAGTGGAGGAATCAGAATGCCCAGCAACCTCAAAGGAATCAAAAGCCATTCAAGATGGCGGTGCCACAAGCTAAGACCGGACAAGGTAGTTCATCTGGAGCTACTACTCAAGTAAGAGGACCGTGTTTCAACTGCAATCAACCTAGGCACTTTGCGAAGTTTTGCCCATATCCCAAGAAGTAGCAGAATTAGTACCAAGCTCATGTGCACCACACCACCATTGATGACATCCCAGAAGGAGAGCCCATGACAGCCAGTATGTTTTCTATCAACAATCATCATGCAGTCATTTTGTTTGATTCTGGATCATCTCATTCATTCATAAGTCAAGCATTTGCAAGAAAGTATGAGCAAAAGATAGTTGAATTGGAATGTGCTTATCAGATAAGTTCAGCTGGGGCTGATCTGTTAACTAATCAGATAATCCAGGGGGTAACCCTGAGTATAGCAGACAAGCAGTATAAGCTTAACTTGATAGTTATGCCAGGGCTAGTTCTGGATGTGATTATGGGAATGAACTGGATGAATAAGATGGGAGAAGTAATTGATGTTGGAGGAAGAAGCATTTCTCTCAAGGAACCTGTTGGAGAAGGTACATTTCAAGTAACCTTACCTCGGAGAATAGATCTGGCCAGTACAACTTGTGCAGTTCAAACTACTCTTCTAGCCAAGATTCTAGTAGTGTGTGAGTTTCCGGATATGTTTCTAGATGAGTTACCCAGTCTTCCACCGGACAGAGATGTTGAGTTTGCCATTGAGTTAATCCCTGGAACACCACCGATCTCAAGAAGGCCTTATCAGATGCCTCCAAATGAATTAGTCGAGTTGAAGAAACAACTCCAAGATCTGTTGACTAAGGGTTTAATTCATCCAAGTTCATCGGAATGGGGATGTCCCGCACTGTTCATGAAGAAGAAGAAGGATAACTCCTTACGGATGTGCGTGGACTATCGGCCACTGAATGCGGTGACAATTAAAAACAAGTATCCTCTACCTCGGATTGATATCTTGTTTGATCAATTGTCAAAAGCCAAGATGTTCTCCAAGATAGATTTGAGATCAGGGTACCATCAGATCAAGATTAGACCATAAGATATACCCAAGACCACGTTCTCCACTAGATATGGTTTGTACGAGTATCTTGTCATGTCCTTTGGTTTGACAAATGCTCCTGCATACTTTATGTATCTGATGAATTCGGTCTTTATGCCGGAGTTGGATAAGTTCATGATTGTATTCATTGATGACATTCTAGTATACTTCGAGAACGAACAGGATCATGCAGAGCATCTAAGAATTGTCTTGACTAGACTCAGAGATCACCAGTTGTATGCTAAGTTTAGTAAATGTGAGTTCTAGCTGAAGATAGTTCCTTTTCTCGGTCATGTGTTATCTGAGAATGGAATCTCAGTGGATCCTAGTAAGGTACAGGAGGTTATGGATTGGAAGGCACCGAGCATAGTTCATGAGGTTCGGAGTTTTCTTGGATTAGCCGGTTACTATCGTCATTTTATATCGGACTTCTCGAAGATTGCCAAGCCAAAGACAAGTTTGCTATAGAAGGATCATAAGTTCGTTTGGACAGAGGAGTGTGAGGCAGCTTTCTGCACCTTGCGGAATTTGCTAACCACTGCTCCTGTTCTGGTGCAACCGAATATAGAGAAGCCGTTTGATGTGTTTTGCGATGCATCAAAGAATGGTTTAGGATGTGTTCTGATGCAAGATGGAAGGGTCATTGCTTATGCCTCATGTCAGTTGAGGAAGCATGAGGTTAACTATCCTATGCATGATTTAGAGCTTGCGGCCGTTGTGCATGCTCTAAAGATTTGGAGACACTACTTGCTTGGGAATGTGTGCAATATCTTTACAGATCATAAGAGTCTCAAGTACATATTTACTCAGTCTGAGTTGAATATGCGACAGAGAAGATTGTTAGAGCTGATAAAGGATTATAATCTGAATGTGCACTATCATCCGAGAAAGGCAAATGTAGTAGCAGATGCCTTAAGTAGGAAGTCACATTCTCTTGCTGTGCAACCGTTGTTTGAAGATGGGTTCAATTTGTTGCATCCTGCTGTGTTGCATAATATCCAGGTTAGTTGTACCTTGGAGAGCAAGATCATTGAGGGTCAGAAAACAGATAAGGGAATATTCCATATCAAGGAGAAAATGAAGAAAGAACCGACCAAGCATTTTAGAGTGGATGAACAAGGAGTGTTATGGTTTAAGGACTGTCTGGTTGTACCTAAAGATCGAGAGCTCAAGAACAAATTGATGGATGAAGCTCATCACTCTAAGTTGTCTATCCATCCTGGAAGTAGCAAAATGTACTAAGAATTGAGACCTCGTTATTGGTGGACAAAGATGAAGAAGGAGATTGCAGCGTATGTTGCTCGTTGCGACATGTGTTGTAGAGTGAAAGCTCTTCACATGAGACCCGCAGGAATGTTGCAACCTTTGTCAGTACCAGATTGGAAATGGGATGATATAAGTATGGATTTTATCACTGGTCTTCCCACCACACCAAAGGGGAATGATTTGATTTGGGTGATTGTAGATCGCCTTACCAAATCAGCTCACTTTTTACTAGTCAAGAACGCTTTTCGACCCCCTCAGTATGCTAAGAAGTACATTGCAGAGATTGTCCGATTACATAGAATACCAAAGACTATCGTGTCTGACCGTGGGTCATAGTTTACCGCTCATTTTTGGGAGCATCTTCATAAAGGTTTGGGTACTAGCTTGGTTCGTAGTACAACTTACCACCTATAGGGACCATGACGCCTAAGAGGGGGGGGGGTGAATTAGGCAACTTAAAAATTCTAACTCTAAAACTATGGCCTCTTTTTCTAACCTTAGCAAAACCTATGCAAAAGATAAACTATCTAAATGTGCAACTACGGTTTTGCTAGTGTGTTGCTATCTCTACCGCAAATAGTAAAGTAATCAATGTAAATGTGGAAGCTAAAGAGCAAGGTAGAGATAAGCAAACTCTCGTCGATGACTCCGGTATTTTTACTGAGGTATCGAGAAGCGCGCAAGCTTCCTCCTAGTCCTCGTTGGAGCCCCTCGCAAGGAATCCCTCGCAAGGGCTAAGCTCTCGGTCGGGTAACTCCGTGGATAGCCTCGGTCCTTCCCCACGTGCAAGTGGATCTCCGACGTGCCTTCTGACAAGCCTCTCCCGGATGCTTCCCGCCGTCTTCACTATCAAGCTTCTGGCCGAAATGCCGCGGGCCTTGTTCCCTCCGGTACACGGTGGCGGCCACACCATAAACGCGGTTGGTGTGATCTCACAAGACTTCAAGCCCCTCCGATGTACAACACTTGTGCTCGCAAGCACGGGGTGGCAAGAGGTATGCAAACCTCACTAAACACTAGGCATAAACCTAGAGCAAGCGCATAAGCGGTGGTCTAATCAACCTAAGCACTTCGCAAAGCACTTATGCTAATCACCTAATAAAACACTAAGCACTATGCATGTGGAGATCACTAAAGTAGTGTATCAACACCCTTAGTATGTTTCCTCAGCTCCACTCCCCTCAAATGGCCGGTTGGGGGTTGTATTTATAAGCTCCACTGAGAAAGTAGCCGTTGGGGTCGAACTCCCGCAAAACTGCTACTGACCGAACGCTGAATCGTCCTGACCGAATGCGTCCGGTCGTCCCGACCATTGAGCCAGCAAAACACTGATCGGACGCTGGCTAGCATCCAGTCGCCTATCACCAGACGCGTCCGGTCATAGATATGCCGCTCTGGAACCTTTATGTACTCGATCGGACGCTGTGTTCCTGCGTCTGGTCGGTTGCCGCCAGTGTCCGGTCCTCGCGTCTGGTCGCCTGTCTGCCGAGCCACCGGTCCAGCGTCCGGTCATGCTTCCAGCATCCGGTCCTTGCGTCCGGTCGCATCTATGAGCTCGTTTCTTCGTGATCTTGCATATGGCTTGGTTCCTATCTTCATGCTTGGACTTTGCTTGATATCTTGGGTCTTTTCTTGTGCTCCTAAGGTCTTGCTTAAGGTGTTGATCATCGGATCATCACGTTGCCTTCGTCCAAGTCACGTCTTGCACCCTTTTGGACTACAAAACAAACACTTGCAAATTCATTAGTCCAATTTGGTTGTGTTGGTCATCAAACACCAAAATCCAAAGTAAATGGGCTTAGGGTCCATTTTCCTTACAATCTCCCCCTTTTTGGTGATTGATGACAACACAACCAAAGCAAGCAAATGATAGAGATTTTGAAATTTAAGAACTACCTACTTGCTAGGATGCAATGCAAAGGGCAAGGTTATATGATGCTAGAAAATTCTACTTAGATGCCAATCGAAGACCATCTTGCCCTTACAAAAGTCCCTATGTGTCATTATGGATTCCTACAAATTTTACCATTTACTTAGTCTAATCCATAATCCACTTTCCTCCCTTTCTTGGACCATTACCACTTGTAGACATCAACTTGATGCTTGCCTTTGGTCCTTCAAATTCTCCCCCTTTGGCATCAAACATCGAAAAGGAAGACATTAGTAGCACAAGGGAGGGTCAAATTTCATGATCCTTTGTGTATAAAATGAAATGGATCACAACATTTGACTCTCACATTATATAGACTAAGCTCCCCCTAAATGTATACATACATATGGTAGAAAGCAAAGCATATGCATAATTAGCAATTTATTGCACAAGAGAGTTTAATCTATATAATGCATGGAGAAAGCATATAAAAATGAAATGAAATCAACATGATGATGCCAATTGAAGAATGATGCTTAACTCTAGGGACTCCAATTTCCTTACAATGAGACTACTACACATGTGATAGGTTTGAAAAAAAATTGATACCATTTGAAAAAAGTGTTAGTCTCAAAGCATCCAAGTTGTAGAAATACCCCCCCTAAATATGAGCACACAAATGTAGAATACTTTGTAGAAATCATGCACATTGATTTTAGAATAAAAAATACCACTTGAAAGATGATATCTCATGAATGTGAGAATCATTTTCAAAATAGATATTCGGGAGAGATTATCTACAATTTGGACTTTGGCACATATTAGATGAACAATAGTAAGACAAGCTATGTGTCGTGCTTCTAAGCAATTTTAAACCATGTAGGTTTGCTCCAAGGGTTAAAAAAGAGACCGAGCAAGCCTACCATAAGATATACCTAGTGTATGCATGATGAAAGATATAAGCATGCAAATGCAAACCTAGGCAAGAAGAGTAACTAGATGCTTAAAGATACCAATTGTAGGAAAAACTAATTGCAAGATGTACCAATTGAAAAGTAATAACATCTAGTTACCTAACATGGGAAGGGGAATTTGGGTCCATAGTATTCACTAACCCACTTGGCAATGATTTTGTCCTTCATGATGCACCCCATGAAATGCACCCATACTTTGCCAAGTCTCCAAATTCCCCGAGGTACGATGGACTTCTCACTTTTCTTTCAGGATCCAAACCTTCTTGGTACTCTTCATGTTTGAAATGATTTCCTTTGGCACCCAGAAGCGTTTGACCCCATAGTTGGCTTGCTTGTTCACCTTGATGGCCACCACCTTATCATTTTTCTTCTTCAAGAGATAAGGTGTGGATGCCTTCTTGTCCACCTTGTTGGTGTAGGTGTTGGAGAGCTTGCTTGTTTCCTTTTTCTCCTTCTTCTTTGCTCCTCCCCCATTCTTCACCTTGCACTCATAGGACTTGTGACCTTCCTTGTGGCACACGTAACAAACCATGGTTTGTCCTTCATCAAGCTTCTTCACTCCCTTGACGGTGTTATCTTGGTGAAGTTGGGTTTGCTTTGCCTTGCCTTTTACTTGAGTCAAGTCCTTGGTGAGGCGAGCTACTTCTTGCTTGAGTTGCTCATTCTCCTTTGCAACCTCTTGTGTGCATGTATCTACAATAACTTTCTCAACACAAACTTGGTTGCACAAAGGTGAGTCTAAACATAAATCATTACAACAAGTAGAGGCATCCCTTTTTGACATGTTAAAGATAGAACTTTTCTTTTTAGATGCCTTGGTGGGGTTTGTGCTAACGGCTTCAAGATTAGCAACTTTATTAGTTAGCTCATTACAATGTTTGCACATGGTTTCCATTTTAGCAAGCAAACTATTATATGCTTCTTGTGAGCTAGCTAACTTTTCTTTTAATTTTTCATTTTTCTTTAAAAGTTGCTCATCATTGATTGTGCATGCATTTGTTGTTGCACTAGCCTCAAGTTGCTCAATTTTAGTAGATAGTTCAACATTGAGATTTGCAAAGTTTTTATATTGTTCAAGCAAATTTTTGTATGCTTCTTGTGAACTACCTAGCTCTTCTTTTAAATTTTTGAGCTTCTTTTGTTGACTAGTGCAAACTTTAGCATATTTAAGATTTTGTTGCACAATTGTATTATAAGAAGGCAAATCATCATCACTATCGCTCTCACTAGAGGATGAGCTTTCATTACCTTGTGCCATAAGGCATACACGAGAAGAGCTTGATGATGAGTGCTTGCGCCCTCGCCTCTTGTGATGATCTTCTTCACTTGAGGAATCATCCCATGACCTTATTGATGTGAGGGCTTTGTTCTTGCACGCCTTCTTCTTTGCCTTGGGTGTGGGCTTGTTTGGACAAACTTCCACAAAGTGCCCCAACTCGCCGCATCCATAGCATCCTTTCTTTCTTTGCTCGTCTCTTTGATTAGTGAAAACGAGGTCTTCAATTTGGATGGGCACACCCTTGACATTGAGCCTTACAATCATCTTCTCCACCTTTTTGATAAGTTTGATTGATTCTTCATCAAGGTCGAAGGTGGAGGAGGAAGATTGATCATCGTCACTTGATTCTTGTTCATCATCAGCATCATCCTCATCTTCTTCTTCTTCACTTGAGGAGCTTGAGCTTGAGCTTGACTCAACTTTCTTGCCCTTCATCTTTTTCTTCTCGCTACAAGCGAGAGCTTTGCCTTTGCTTGATGAAGAATCTTCTTCTTGCCCCATCTTACATGACATTTCAAATGCCACTAACTTGCCAATGGCTATGCCTAGGGTCATATTGCTCAAGTCCTCCATGTTGTGAAGGATGGTGATGATGCTTGCATATTTCATTTGTGGTAGCATGGAGATGATCTTCCTCACGATGTCCGCACCATCTAGCTTTAATAATCCTATAGAATGGAGCTCATTGATAATTAGATTCAAACGAGAATACATATCACGAACAAGCTCATCATCATTCATAGTAAAGGAATCATAGTTTTGCTTTGCTAGACAATGTTTTTGCTCACGGACATTACTTGTGCCGTTATGGAGCTCTTGGAGTTTTAACCAAATTTCATGTGCCGTATTTAAATTGAACACTTGGTTAAACACATCCATGCTAAAATATTCAAACAAGCAATTCTTTGCTCTAGCATTGAAATGCATTTCTTTTTCATCACTCTTTGTGGGCTTTTCAGGATTCTTAATGGATTTCATCCTGTCACAAGTGACTCTCCATACACCTAAATCAACCGCCTCAAGGTGGCAAGCCATTCTTGCTTTATAGTAAAGGAAGTTAGTGCCATCAAATTATGAAGGCCTAGCGGTATCCATCCCAACCACTCTACAATAGCGTCGGCTCAACGGCGGTTAAGCCAAAGGTCCAAATATGAGCCAACCGACTCTGATACCAATTGTAGGGACCATGACACCTAAGAGGGGGGGGTGAATTAGGCAACTTAAAAATTCTAACTCTAAAACTATGGCCTCTTTTTCTAACCTCAGCAAAACCTATGCAAAAGATAAACTATCTAAATATGCAACTACGGTTTTGCTAGTGTGTTGCTATCTCTACCGCAAATAGTAAAGTAATCAATGTAAATGCGGAAGCTAAAGAGCAAGGTAGAGATAAGCAAACTCCCGTCGATGACTCCGGTATTTTTACCGAGGTATCGAGAAGCGCACAAGCTTCCCCCTAGTCCTCGTTGGAGCCCCTCGCAAGGAATCCCTCGCAAGGGCCAAGCTCCTGGTCGGGTAGCTCCATGGATAGCCTCGGGCCTTCCCCACGTGCAGGTGGGTCTCCGACGTGCCTTCTGGCAAGCCTCTCCTAGATGCTCCCCGCCGTCTTCACTATCAAGCTTCTGGCCAAAACGTCGTGGGCCTTGTTCCCTCCGGTACACGGTGGCGGCCACACCACAAACGCAGTTGGTGTGATCTCGCAAGACTTCAAGCCCCTCCGATGTACAACACTTGTGCTTGCAAGCACGGGGTGGCAAGAGGTATGCAAACCTCACTAAACACTAGGCATAAACCTAGAGTAAGCGCATAAGCGGTGGTCTAATCAACCTAAGCACTTCACAAAGCACTTATGCTAATCGCCTAATAAAACACTAAGCACTATGCATGTGGAGATCACTAAAATAGTGTATCAACACCCTTGGTATGTTTCCTCAGCTCCACTCCCCTCAAATGGCTGGTTGGGGGTTGTATTTATAAGCTCCACTGAGAAAGTAGCCGTTGGGGTCGAACTCCTGCAAAACTGCTACTGACCGGACGCTGAATCGTCCTGACCGGACGTGTCCGGTCGTCCCGACCGTTGAGCCGGCAAAACACTGATCGGACGCTGGCTAGCGTCCGGTCGCCTACCACCGGACGTGTCCAGTCATAGATATGCCGCTCTAGAACCTTTCTGTACTTGATCGGACGCTGTGTTCCTGCATTCGGTCGGTTACCGCCAGCGTCCGGTCCTCGTGTCCGGTCGCCTATCTGCTGAGCCACCGGTCCAGCATCCGGTCACGCTTCCAGCGTCTGGTCCTTGCATCTGGTCGCATCTATGAGCTTGTTTCTTTGTGATCTTGCATATGGCTTGGTTCCTATCTTCATGCTTGGACTTTGCTTGATATCTTAGGTCTTTTCTTGTGCTCCTAAGGTCTTGCTTAAGGTGTTGATCATCAAATCATCACGTCGCCTTTGTCCAAGTCACGTCTTGCACCCTGTTGGACTACAAAACAAACACTTGCAAATTCATTAGTCTAATTTGGTTGTGTTGGTCATCAAACACCAAAATCCAAAGTAAATGGGCTTAGGGTCCATTTTCCTTACACCACCCATAGACAGATGGGCAGACAGAGTGAGTTAATGCTGTTCTTGAAGATATGCTTAGAGCTTGTGTGTTATCGTCTAAGGGTTCATGGGAATCATGGTTACCTTTGGCAGAGTTCGCTTACAACAACAGTTACCAAGAGAGTTTCAAGATGGCTCCATTTGAATCATTGTATGGCAGGAAATGTAGGACACCATTGAATTGGGTTGAGCCTGGAGAGAGAAGGTTTTACGGAATCGATTTTGTTGACGAGGCTAAGAAAAAGGTCCGTATTATCCAACAAAACATGAAAGCGGCACAATCACACCAGAAGAGTTATGGAGATAAGAGAAGGAGACCGCTAGAATTTCAAGTTGGTGACTATGCCTATTTGAAAGTTACCCCAATGAAGAAGAAACGGTTTGGAAACAAGAAGAAACTTGCTGCAAGGTTTGTAGGACCATATAAAATACTAGAAAAGAAGGGTCCAGTGGCTTACAAGTTACAGTTACCAGAAGCGATGGGTTTGATCTTTCCAGTCTTCCATGTATCACAGTTGAAGAAGTGCTTGCGTGTTCCGGAAGAGAGAATAGAACCTCAGGGCATTTGGATCAAATCAGACTTGGAATACCGTGAGCAACCAGTTCGAGTTTTGGACACTAAGGACCGAGTCACTCGGAATAAAGTGGTGAGAACATATAAGATATAGTGGAGTCATCACGATGATGGTGATGCAACGTGGGAAACAGGAGAATATCTACAAAACGCTTATAAGGATTTTTATAACAAATGGTTCATAACTCAAAATCTCGGGACGAGATTCTTATAAGGGGGGAGGGCTGTAACACCTCGGTGTTAAGCATGCATTAACATTTTGCAAATCATGAGCATAATCATTATTATGCATTCATAAGCATGACATGAAATATAGAATTGAAACATACTAATGAAACATGTATGTTGCATAGTTTTGTTTTAATAGATTGGATGCTATGTTTGTTTTGCCATGTGTGTACCTTGGTTGATCACTTAGACCACTTAGAAGTAATTAGGATGCAATTTGGAGCAAGGTGTATATTCAAAGTTTTCTCAAATTTTGCTTTTAAAAATAATCTTCTAAAATAGGGTTTTTGATTTAAATTAACTTTAAATCTATAGTTCAAAATCTAATTGGATTTTGGCCTTACTCTTTTTGGCAAATTTGTAGAGCTTGAAAAATGGAGCAACTTTTGTTTTTACACCAAATCTTCAAAATGCTTTTAAGTTGCTCAAAATGATGAATTTGGGGCTGTTTGAATTTAAATTTAAAAAAAAGAGAGAAGGGAGCCCGGCTTAGCGGGCCGCGCCCTCGCTTCTCGGCCCACGGCCAAAGTCGGCCCGGCCTGCCTCCGCGCCCACCGCTCGCGCGTGCCCGCGCCCACCGCGCACAGAGGACGGCCGCCGCATGGCCGCCACTCGCCGGCGACGGCGTACGGGTGGCACCCCGGCGGGCCCCGCCACTCCACGCGCTCGCCTTCACCTGCCCGACCGTGCCACGCTCCCCACTCGCCTCTCCACTTCAATAGCCGCAGCACAACAGCCACAGCTCCTGCACGTGCAGCGAGCTCTGCCACCACGCGTCGCGCCTCGCCGGAGTTAGCTCGCCCGGCCACCATAGCTCACGGCCAGCAGCTACGTCGTGCCTCGAGCACCGCCTCCACCTCGTGCACCACGTGCTCGCCTCGGTAAGCCATGGGAAGCTCCCCTTCCCCAGGAATCCCTTGCCAGAGTCATGGTCGAGCTCACCAGAGAGGTCCGCTTCGTGGACTCCCCCTCTCTGCTCCACCTCTCTCCCTATTTCCACGCGCACCAGCACCACACTGACGCGGTGGAGCTCGCCAGCCATTCCCCGCGCCACATCTCGGCCGGAGATGGCCGGCCGGCGTCAGGCTGCACCACCGCACCGCCATGGACACCGGTGAGCTTACTCTCGAGCTCCACTGGCCACGGTAGATGTACCATTAGGTCCACCTTGTCATGGGGAAGCCTCCGGTGGTGACCTCACCGCCGGCGAGCTCACCGGCGGCGAGAACCGCCGTGGCCGAGCTCCTCCCCTGCCATAGTGACTGATCGGTGGGGCTAGGGGGCCCACTATCAGCCGTTGGGGTGCACGTCTGTGTGCAGATCCGGGTGGATCTTGCGTTTATGCCTCGGTTTTCAAAAAGGGTTTTTAAGAAATGATTTCCAGAAAATGTTGTAAAGGCTTCAAAAATCCATAGTTTGCTCATTTTAGCTCCAAATCGAGTGAGACCAATTTTGTTGTGTTTCTTAGAAGTAGATCTACAATATAAAAATGTTGCATGTCAGTTTTGTGATACTTTTGTATAGGGTTTTATTTAATTCTTGTATTTGCTGTTATCTTAGAAAATGTCTAGTAAATAGAATATACATCAGAAAAATATGATTCCAATTTGGTTGATCTATTCTTGAGATGAAATTTCTATGAAAAATATATTCCATGCTTGTTCTGTAGAAAAATATGGCTATGTGATTTAGTTGCATTTATTTGCTATTTCTTGTAAAATTGCTAGAGCCAAAAAATATGAATAAAACATGTAGGTGAAACTTTTGTACAGTGATTGTATGCTATTTAAATCATGGGAAAAATACCAAATCTGTTGTTTGACACTTTTCATAGTACAAAGTATTTTCATGCTCAATTATCAACCATAGCTTGTCATTTTTTGTAGGCTATTTTACTTATCCAAATACCATGAAAATTTTATGGTAGTCTACTTAGAGTAGTACTACGCTATTGTAATTTTCTCAGATTTTTCTATGCTACCAAAATAGGTGTTGCTGTTCAAACCTAGTTTCAATTAGGGTTTAATTAACATTTTTAATGCATGTTTAGTTAATAATGTTTGCTTTGGTGTATCTTTGAAGCATCTTAGCTTGCTATGGTGACTTGGCTTGTTAGTACAGTGGTAGTAGTAGTGGTATAGTAGTACATGTTCTTGGATGATGTTGGCTACCTTGTAGAAGAGCTTTACTTCTACTATGTCCAATAAAGTTAAACATGGTCATCTGCATTCCATGCATCATGATCATTATATGTCATCTCTCTGATGCACCTATGCATGAGCACTTATACATCTGCATCATACAGGATCGCAGGAGGAGTTGCTAGTAGCAGTTCAGGAAGAGCAGACCGGGATAGATCCATAAGAAATCCAGGCATAGGAGGTGCCAGAGGAAGAGGAGCAAGGAGAGGACTTGCTCGAGTGCGTGGATCATCAACCTAGTTCGTTCGAACGAGGAAAGCCCCGGAGCATTCTAAGTCTCCTACTTTATAAAAGCAATTCTTTCTATATATGAGTTTATATATTGTTGCATTAAGTTGTAGGAGTTGATTGAAACCGTTGATGCATTTATTACTATCCTTGCCTACCTTATTACCTTTTACCCTGTTAGGTCGAGATTGAATAACTGCTTAGCCTTGCTTAGACCGGTAGCAATCGGTGATTTCCGGTCACCTACATTTATAGGTGGTTACTGGAAGAATTTAGCTATGGAAAGAATGATATCCTGGAATTAACCATGTGTGATGGATAATTGGAGATCGGACGGAAAAGTTGGAGGCAACCAGACAGGGTTCTGGGGTGCTGTTAGTTTTCCGTCTGTGTCGATTAAGGACCGATCATTGCTCGTCCCTCTTGTAATGTTGAACGTATGCCTCACATTTAGCTAGCCGAATAAAGTACCTTTCGACCGCGAAGCTAGTGACACTATTTGAGCTGGGATAAACTCAAATTGGTAGACTGGTGCTGAAGGGGGTATGACGGGATGCGAAGAGTGAGCCCAAGGTGTGTCCTGGCTGTCGGGTGGTCCCTAGGTAGTCCGGTCCATGACTATTATCACGTGGCTACTTGGAAAGTGTCATTAGTGATCTATAGCTCACTTGATCGGTGAGTGTGGTTTGTGTGAGGAATAAATCACCAGCTGGTTAGGAATTAATTTGAATCGCCATCACTCCTAGATAGTGAGCACTTGACTCGAGCTACAGCATCATAGTAATTATGATGGAACACTGATGGTTATCTAGATTGTATGGGATATGCTAAATCTAAGTTGGTAACTGGATGTTATTGGTTAATCAAGTGATTGCTATAGTTTAGGTGCTTACTTAGATGGATAGGTCATAATAAAGATGATGCAAAGTACTTAAAATGGTTTCTTCATGATAGCTTATGCTTTTTGCAAACGAGTTAGCTAGCCCACTAAAGAAAGCCTTGCATAATCCTTGGTGTCGCTTTATTTTGGTTTAAGATGGGTAAGTCTAGCTGAGTACCTTCTCGTACTCAGGGCGTTGTTCCCATTGTTGTTGCAGATGGTCAAATATACTATGGCTATTGCATTAACTGCCTATACCCGGTGATGGGCGACAACTAGGACCAAGGGTAATGGTCACTCCGTATCTCTCATCTGATGCTTTTGTTGGAGATGACTACCTACTGGCACTGTATCTGAACCAAAAGTGTGTGTGTGGCTTTAAAACTATTTGCTTCTGCTATTTTAGTTTGAACTTGGGTTGTAATAACTTTATGTTCTAAACTCTGATGTATCCAACTATCATTGTGAACTTTATAAAACATGTGATGGTAATTGCTAAACTTATACGATCTTGGTTTGTATGTCGATTGGTTTGAAATCCTTCGTGGTTTCATGGACTACCGGGTTATACGGGCTTAAGTTTGCTAAATTATTTGCTTTGGCGGAAGATTTCCTTACTTAATCTCGTATAATTGGTTGGTTCTGTTACAAGCGCTTCCGACCGCCTACCAACATCACCAAATACACTAGGGAAATGAATCCCGATATATGGCTCGAAGCCTTCCAGCTCGCCAACCAAGCTGGAAGAGTGGACGATGACCATTTCATCATTCAATACTTCTCTATCTACGTGGGGGAGCATGTTCGAGCATGGCTTGAATTCCTCCCGCCTGACAGCATCTGCGACTGGGCGGATCTCAAGAGGATCTTCATTAGGAATTTCTAGGGGACGTATGTCTGTCTTGGGAATTCCTGGGACCACAAGAGCTGCCAGTAGGAGCCCAATGAGTCCCTATAGGATTACATCCATAGGTTCTCGAAATGATGCAACTCCCTTCCTAATGTCGTTGACGTGGACGTTGTCAGCGCATTTCTCTCTGGGACAACCTATGAGTCCTTGATCCACAAGCTCGGCTGTCTGAAGCCCTAAACCACCTGTGACCTACTCGACATCGCCATGAACTATGCCTCCAGTGAGGAGGCGGTCGAAGTGATCTTTAGTGGAGGCCGGGACAAGGGCAATGCCAAGTGCGAGGACCAAGACAAGGGCCCCTCCATACAAAGGGGCAAAAAGAACAAGAAGGATCGACGCCGACCGGCCAACTCTGCTTTGGTTGCCACGACCGATCATGCGGGCAAACAGCCCCAGCAGGGCTAGCCCGACCACTTTGACAAGCTCATGGAGAGCCTATGCACCAACCACGCCTACCAAGTCAAGCACCTCTACAAGGACTGTGAACTCCTCAAGTGCTTTCTGCGACAGGCCGGTGGACCAAAAGAAGGAAAGGGCAAGGAGGCAGTGGCCAAGAAAGGAGGCATGGTGGGCAAGGATGGGGATGGCTTTCCTAATCCTGAGGAATGCCTCATGATCTTTGGGGATCCGATGCCATCTACTCCAAGCGCCAGCACAAAGTGCGCTATAGAGAGGCTTGCGTCGTCGAAACGGTCGTCCCCTCTTTCCTTAGCTGGTCAGAATCTCTTATCACTTTTGATCAGAGGGACCATCCTTCCCATGTCACCAGACCGGGTCGCTACCCGCTCATCATCGACCCCATTGTCCGCAAGAAGCACCTCACCAAGGTGTTGATAGACGGAGGCAGCGGCCTCAACATTCTCTACGTCGACACCCTCGACGCCATGCACATCCCCCTATTGGAGCTCTGCCCAGTGAGCTCTCCCTTCCATGGTGTGATCCTAGGAACATAGGCATACCTGCTTGGGTAGATTGACCTGCCCGTCATGTTTGGTGATCGAGCTAACTTCCGCTCGGAGGTCCTCACCTTTGAGGTGGTAGACTTCCTGGGGTCCTACCACACCATCTTGGGGCAGCCATGCTACGCCAAGTTCATGGCAGTCCCTAACTACACCTACCTCAAGTTGAAGATGCTAGGACCGAACGATGTCATCACTGTGGGTAGCACCTTTTTGCACACCTACATGTGCGATCGTGAGCATTATGAGCTCACCATTGCCGTCACCAACTCATCCAAGCTCCCTCAGCTCAAAAATTCATCGACTCTAGCAGTCCTAGACTGCAACAAGCCAACCTCCTCGACTACCTTCTACCCACTTGAGGAAACTAAGGCGGTGGGGATCGACCCCACCAACCCAACCAAGACGGTGCGGATCGGGGCCGAGCTCCTGGCCAAATAGGAATGCGAGCTCGCTGACTTTCTATGCGCCAATCGTGATGTCTTCGCATGGAAACCATTTAACATGCCAGGCATACCACAGGAGGTCGCCGAGCATGCATTATGCCTCGTCCCAGGCTCAAAGCCCGCCAAGCAATGCCTACGTCGCTTTGATAATGAGAGGCGCAGGGCCATAGGCAAGGAGGTCGCCAAACTCCTGGCAGCCAGATTCATCAAGGAGGTATACCACTTCGACTGGCTTGCCAATCCTGTTCTTGTTAAAAAGAAGACCGAGAAATGGAGAATGTATGTTGATTATACTAGCCTCAACAAGGCATGCCTGAAGGACCATTTTCCTTTGCCACGCATAGACTAGATAGTCGACTCCACCTCAGGATATGAAATCCTCTCCTTTCTAGATGCCTACTCAGGCTATCACCAGATCACGATGAAAGAGTCTGACCAGGTCACAACCTCATTCATCACCCCATATGGTTTGTACTGCTACATAACCATGCATTTTGGTCTGAAGAACACTGGTGCCACCTATCAACGGTGCATGCAGCAATGCTTCGCTGACCAAATCGACCCGCTCGACCAACCTAATCAAGTTGAGCGGCCAAAACCAACAATCGCTGTCTATGTAGATGACATAGTGGTCAAAATGGCTCAAGCTTGTGATCTGATCGCGAACTTGGCCACAACGCTCGCAAACCTCTGAAGGTTTAGCATCAAATTGAATCTCGAAAAATGTGTTTTCTGGGTTCCAAAGGGGAAGCTGCTTGGATACATCATGTCCGAACGTGACATCAAGGCCAATCCCAAAAAAATCATGGCCATCTCCAATATGGGCCCTATACGCACCGTCAAGGGCGTACAAAGGCTCACCGACTATTTGGACGCCCTGAGCCGGTTCATCTCCTGGCTAGGCGAGCGGGGGATGCCTCTCTACAAGCTTGTCAAAAAGATGGATGCATTTGTCTGGACTGAGGAAGCACAGCAAGCAAGCAACCATGTGGTGAGCGCTGCCCTAGTCATTGAAAGGGAGGAGCCAAGACACCACCTTAAGGTCCAATGACCCGTATACTTCATCGGGGAGGTACTCACCGACGCCAAGGTTTGGTACCCCCAGGCGTAGAAACTTCTATATGCCATGCTGATGGTGACCCGAAAGCTCCTACACTACTTCACCAACCACGAAGTCTTGGTCATCACTTCATACCCGCTAGGAGACATCATCCGCAACCGTGATGCCATGGGATGAATCTCCAAGTGGGCACTCGAGCTGATGGGCCACGACATCAGGCATATCCCCCGCACTGCTATTAAGTCTCAGGCTCTTGTAGACTTTGTCGCCGAATGGACAGAGGTCTAGCTCCCGACCCCAGACATCACCCATGAGTACCGGACGATGTACTTTGATGGGTCCGTAATGGTGCCTGGCTCAGGGACTGGAGTGATTCTTATCTCCCCAGATGGGAGCAGGCTCTGCTACAAGATCCGCCTCCATTTTTTGGCCTCAAACAATGCTGTGGAATACGAGGCCCTCATCAACGGACTGCGCATCACCATCGAGCTCAGTGCTACACGGTTATATGTCCTCAGTGACTCGGAGTTGGTCATCGACCAAGTCATGAAGGAATCCTCTTGCAAAAGCCCCTCATGGTAGCATATTGCCAAGAGGTGCACAAGCTCAAAGACAAATTCTAGGGGATTGAACTACATCTTGTCCCCCAAAAGGACAACAATGCCGTTGATTTTCTCACAAAATTGACTGTCAGGCGGATTCCGTCTCTAGATGGGGTCTTCATCAACGACCTTCATGAGCCATTTGCCCACATCCTAGAAGGTCCGATCTAGACACACCCCGATGCTAATATAGCACTCAGGGGCTCCGACCTCGGTGCCTCCATGACAAGGTCACCTATCGATGTCGCCATGGTAGCACTCAATCAAGCTAACTAGAGAGCATCGCTACTCACCTACCTCCTCGAGGAGATTCTCCCACCAGAAAGGACTAAAGCATGATGAATCACTCGATGTGCCAAGACATTCGTCGTATTCGGTAACGAACTTTACAAGCAAAGTCCGTCGAGAGTACTCATGAAGTGCGTCCCTATCGATCAAGGGAAATAGCTCCTCCTCGAGGTCCATGCTAAAATCTACAGACATCACATGGCCCTGAGGTCACTGGTCAAAAAAGCCTTTCACCAAGGTTGTTACTGGCCCACTGTGCTACAAGATGCAGAGGAGGTCGTCCGTAGGTGTGAGGGATGCTAGTTCTACGCTCAACAAACTCATTTGCCGGCACAAGAGCTCCAAACCATCCCCATCACCTGGCCATTCATGGTCTGGGGCCTTGACATGGTAGGACCCCTCAAAAAGGGCATGGGCGGCTTCACTCACCTACTCGTAGCGGTGGACAAATTCACCAAGTGGATAGAGGCGAAGCCTATCACCAACATTCGCTCGGAAGAGGTGATTAAGTTCTTCCTTGACATCATCTACCATTTCGATGTTCCTAACTATATCATCACTGACCACGGAACTAACTTCACCAGGAAGAAGCTTCTAGACTTCTGTGATGGATACGGCATCAGGATCGACTGGGCCTCGGTCGGACATCCATGTACTAACAACTAGGTCGAGCAGGCCAATGGCATGGTCCTCCAAGGATTCAAACCACGCATCTTCAACCAACTCAATAAGTATGCTGGGTGATGGGTTGCAGAGGTCCCAGCAATCCTTTGGAGCCTGAGAATGACCCCAAACCGATCCACAGGGTTCACACCCTTCTTCCTAGCCTACGGAGCTAAAGCAGTGTTGCCCTTTGACCTCAACCACCGTACCCCCAGAGTGAAGACCTTTGACCGAGACTGAGCCATGGAGGCTCAGCAGGACGTGGTCGACCTGCTCGAGGAGGCTCGCAAGACAACCATCATCCGCTCTGCTCGCTACCAACAAACTCTCCGCAGGTACCATGAAAGAAAATCAGAGGGAGGATCCTCGAGGTCGGTGATCTCGTACTCCGAAGAACCCAATCAACCAAGGAGAAACATAAACTCTCTCCACCATGGGAAGGACCCTATATGGTGACTGAGGTAATTTGACCAGGCACCTACCGACTAAAGGATGACAACAGCAACGTTCTCACCAACACGTGGAACATCGAACAGTTACGTCGTTTCTTCCCCTAAAGCTTGGTCTTACCATTTTTCTTTCATTCAAATGTTTGCTCCTACAAGCACCCTAGCCCAAGCACTCTCGCCCTGGGTCGCTCGGGGGCTCCACGAGGGTGCGATACCACCTCTCTTTTTTACTATCATATAGTAAATACTTTTCACCCAAACAAAAGAGTAGTCTGTTCCTTTAATTACCCTACGTAACTTATGTTTTAAACTCCCGACCGATCACACCCTGCCATGACCTATGGTTACGAGTAGCTGAGGCTCGCGGGCCATGCCCGAGTTCTTAAGGTTGTAGCCTACGGGTCAAACGGGTAGGTGCGAAAAACAAAGGATAAAAAACAAAGCTATGCTAGGGTAAAAACAAGGAATGGATGGGACAAGCTTCCCCTATGAAGTGATTCCATCACAAAACAAAACTGAAGTATTCATAAATACAAAAAACTGTTCACACGGGGGATCCCCACGAACTTAACTTTTACATATACTGACTATTTCTACTTTAAATTCTATTATGGCCGCCCAGCGGCATCGGCTGATGGCACAGTCGACGAGGATAAGGGCCGCTCACTTTTTGATAGGACGACATTCGGCTTGGTTAGAGGTGGGACGATGCTCACTTTAGACTCAGTCTCCACTCCATCAGTAGGCTGGATGACATCTTCCTAGCACATGCCTTCAACCACGCTCAAACGGCGAGCCTCCATCACCCACTACGCGGAGACTTGCTCGGCAACCCTCTGTGTGTATGGCACCAAGCTCTCCCCAAGCGCATGGATGGCATTAGCACTCTAGCCATCGGCATACCCTCTGTAGATGGTGGTGAAGTCCAGGTCTGGGTGGTGCATCGCCACTGAGGTCAGCACCCCCGACGTCCCGTAGAACATGCCATCGGAGATAAGCACCCAAACTTTGTTCGGGACCTCCACTAGCTGGCTGGCAGGCGTGCTGGTGCTTGGCGCTGACCCGAACACCTCAAAAACAACCACCTAGGTGATGCTGCAGATTTGGTTGAGCTTCCCCTCGAGAGCACGTCGCTCTTCAAGGGACTTGGCCAGCGCCTCCACGCTCCAATCGATCGCCGCCTTGGCTGTCTCTAGCTCTCGCTCCAGAGAACTAATTTTTTTGCCCAAAACTAGAAAAGGACAACAAGTTCAGAAGCAAAGGAAAGGAAAAACTAAGGCATCAACCAAAGGCAGAATAGGTACATACCAAGGTGGGTGTTTTTGAGATGGAGAGTCCTTCCTCCTACCGGGTCACCTTCTCGAGTAGTCGAGCGTGCAACTCCTCCGCCCTAAGCACCTGCCCCCAGAGCGCGAACACTTCTTGATTAGCCTTTGACCGGGCCTTACACTGTCTCCAAAGCCTCCAAGGACTTCTAGAGTGCTGCCTTGGTCTTCGCCAGGTGGACCTTCACTGCGTTGAGTCCTCGCTCAGTAGCAGTCGCCCGTTCTGCCACGAGCAGTTCCACCACCTGTGCTCCCATCGCCTCGGCCACCCGGTCTTAGGACTCGTGGTGGGTAGATTCTAGCTAGTGCTCAAGCTCACTAACCCACTATGACATCATGGCTTCCCACTCCGTCCGACCGTGTTCCTCCTAAAGGAAACAGGACTTGCGCATCGACGTTGCCTCTAACTCATGTAAAGCGAGAAGCAAACATGCTGAGACAATCAGTGGAAGACCAAGGAGTCAAGGACAAATGCTAAAAACACAGAAAGCTTACCTCCGCGATGCATGGTAGGTCGACTGAGATCGCTTGATGGACGAGCTCAACCTGCTCCAAGGCCTCCTTAAGCTTCGCCTTGGTTTCGGCGAGATCGGACTCCATCGATGGTCCTCTCTCCTCTAGCAAGTGCCAGAGCATCACCTCCTCCTCATCACGAAGGATGAACCAAGCCTTCCTTGGGTCACTGGGACTAGGCCACACCAGCTCGTGGGTCGCCCCCAACCCGCTAGAAGATCCAGCCATCGCGATATCATGCGATGACCGTACCATCGCCAACTCCTTCGACGACGGGATGGCTGGTGGCTCCACCCTAGTGCTTGCCTTGCCAGAGTAGTGGATCTCCACTATCTCGACTCCATGACCCGCTAGTAGATGTTCTGCCTATGGCTTGGCCACATCTCCTCCTGACCCCTCCAGCTCTGACTAGGAGGGCGAGCCATGTGTTCCTCTGCTAGGCGAGGCAGGGAGCCCAGTCTGCCTCCTCTCTTCCACCATGGCTGCTGGGGGAGGGATCGCAAGGGTCACCTCTAATCCAACCTTTGCCATCACCACAGGGATCACCGCCATCACCGTCGTAGCCACCGATGCTGTACTCACGACCGGCCGGGAGGACACAACCCCTAGAAGGGAAGGTCGCACCGCCACCAGTCTGCTTTCCCTACCGCTCATCATGACTCGCTACAAGCTAGGCCTTCACTCCTCCCACATGGGAGGTGGGGCGATGCCCAGTCCCATGAGTCCCTGGCTGCTGTCAAATAAGTACAGGTCAGTTGCGCTCAAAAAACTCAGCTGTGAAATCAAAAGTAACATAGGAACATACCTAGATGAAAGGGGTAGGGCCCTAAAACCCCAACCCACTGGCGATGAGCCCATCAGACGAGGACCACTTATGGGTCACGACCCGTGCCCCCTCGCATCGACCAAGGGAGGGGCCGACCCGGCCGGTTCTCAATTGGCCCATGAATCACCACGACCGTCGGCTCATGGCGTACCCACCGGAGCAACTAACGAGGCATCTCCCCATTATGGGTCACATGCACGCACTGATCCCAAAGACGTGGTGGTACGAGCATGCTCCTCTGACTGACCGGCATGCCCTACCATGCTCGAAGCAGGAGGGTGCGAAGCCAACATCGCCTTCAAAGGGCGTGGTGACCGTGCCTGCTTCGCCTCTTGCTCGACGGCGGTGTCCAAGCTCACAACATGTTTCCTTGATGTAGGAATGTTGCCGCGCCTCTCCGTGTCCCGCCCACCACCGGCGGATGCGACTATAGGCTCACGACTCTCCATCGAAGCCGTAATGATGCCCCAGTCTCCTTCATCCTCAGAGGTGCTTGCGTCGCCACCCATCTCTGTGGGCTCCTTTGACTCGAGCTTCGCCTCCATGTCGCTCTGGTTTTCATCGGCCCACACCCATCGGGCGATCTCCTTCTTCTCATGCCTCCTTCAAGCCTTCTCAGCTCTCTTCTTCTTCTTGGCAACTGCTGCCTTTTTCAGGGTAGCTTGTTGAGCCACGCCCTCTAGCCCCCTTGAAAGATGCGGCCGAGATTTGTAGCCGGCGAGTCCCTACGAAACGGACAACTTGAAGTCAAAATAAAGGAGAGCAAGAGAAAAAAGTCATGGAATAAGAAGAGGGGAGCGTAGCAGATTGGACAGCTTCACGGCGTGGAGAGGTCTGGGCTTTCCTTCAAGGGACTCCTTATCCCTCAGTTGCAACACCCGGTCGAGTTGGCTCCAGACCTCATCCTTCGCCAACTCCTCCGGTGACGCATAGTTGGGATCTATTGGGCCTGAGTAGGCCCACATCGGCAACCTCCTCTCTACCAGCGGGGTGACTCGACGGCGGAAGAAGGTGTGGAACACCCTCAACCCATCGAGCCCGTGCTGCACCAGCTTTTGAAGCTCTGCCTCGATGACCTCCAGCATGTTCTACCGACTAAGGAGACCCCATGACTAGCTCTCCTGCCTCTCTGGCCTTCTTCCAGTGAATGGCAGGAATGACGCCTCCACTAGGTTCTTGATGTAGAACCACTCCCCATGCCACCCCCGATTAGAGTCATAGGGAGAGTACGCGGGGTAGGAGCCCGACGGCCTCAGCTTCTTCTATGAGGCAAAGCCCCCAATCTACCGGAAGAGGTCCACGTGTGGCTCCATCCTAAGGAAGGCCTCATAGACAGTGACGAAACCAACAACGTGTAGCTCCCTAGTCAGATTAAGGTGCTACAGCTCTAGGCCCCACTCGTTGAGGAGCCCACGCAAGAACCAGTGCGTGGGATATCCTAGCCCATGCTCATGGAAGGCAAGGAAGGAGACAACCTTGTTGGTTCAAGGTCATGGAATGGCTTCCCCTAGCACAGGAGCCCTCTAGTGCGCCACCTGCTTCAGTGGGAGCAGCCCCTTCTTGGCAAAGGTGGCTAGCACTACCTCATCTACATTGGACGGCCTCCAGTTTGACATCACGCTTTGGATTCACAAACAAATCAATGAGTTCTCCTCTCCCTCGCTCTACCCTCTCTCTCCTAGAAACCGTCGCGGCGCACAAATGGGCTTGGCGAGAAGGAAGAAGGAGGAGAGGCAACAGATAGAGAAAGGTGAAGGAATGAGACGAAAACCCTCTCCTTTCCCCTATTTAATCTGGAGAGGCATGTGGTGGGACGCATCCTGACTGATGGGACACACCCCACCCAATGAAACATCACCTGGTTAAAATAGGACATGGCCTAGGTTGGGCCCACCGCTACCACAACCTAGGTGTAGGAAACAAGGTGCAACCACATGCAAATGACCCTCCGCCTTCCTAGGCGGGGCTTAGAAGGGCCCAACAATGGGGTCTCCATCAAGGAGAGACCAATAGGCTTCCTGAGTTGATCGGATGGCTCAGGCGACTATCGAGAGATAGGTAAGGAGCAGTGGGACGCCCCATGCAGGCTATGCCATCTCCATCATGAATGATGGACATGGATCCCATTCAGACATATCCGATGAGAGCTCCTCAAACCCGTCACTCGAGTCATCAAGGTAACTTTACCAAACCTCCTTACTTTATTTTCTCATGCATGATTATTCATTCATCCTTTCCCATACACATATTCACGCATTCATTCATACAAGCATTCATTCATCCCATACATCCAAAGCATTGCATATGCAATTAATGCATCACAACACTTCATGTTGCGTCATGAAGCGGTAGTTGCCTCATTCAATATGAGCAACGACCAACCAGGGTTTGAAGGCCAGCCTATGAAAGGCTTGAGGCCGCATCACATCAAACAGAGCTAGGGGAGAAAACACAGATGAGCCCCAGCGGCCCTCGCCCAATATGCTTAGAAGCATACAGGGTCATCTCGACCTTCTCGTTCGATCCTAACCTTGAGCCATGCCCACAGAATCTCCATCGAGGGGAGGCCAGCAGGCCACCTAAGTCAATCTCTGGAACGACCCGGGCATCTGCCGGAAGGTGGGTTAAGGAGCAGTGGAATGCCACATGAGGGCTATGCTGACCTCGTTATGAACGGCGGACCTAAATTCTGCTCGAACGTGCCCATTAGTGAGCTCACCGAGAGTGTCACTCGAGCCATCGAGGCAAGCGATGTTAGCTCAGCCCCTCCATTTGTGGAAACCATGGATGGGGTAATGCATGGAACTAGATGAACCCCTACCAAACCCAATGGGGCTCAGGGGCTCCGATCGCCCGATGCCGACTCAGGAAACCAACCGACCACGCAGGTTGCGGGTGGGACAAACACGAGTGAACACCCCGACTAGCAGAAACATCGAAGTCTATGGCCCCAGGAAAGAGTACCAAGATACTCAGCCTCCAACCGACTCACTAGTCGGACGTAGGCTTGGGGGCTACACCCATCGGGTGCACTCACGCGCACTGTTAGCAAGTCAAAAAATCCTCCAGACAATTCTATCCAAATCACCCGGGGGCTCGGAGGCAACACCCACCGGGTGCGCTCGAGCGTACCCGCTGGCAAAATGAAAAATCTCCTAGATGATTCTACCCGAATCATCCGGGGGCTCAGAGGCTCCTGTTGGGTTCATAAACCTAGGGTCCCTAATGGACCCGCTTCCCAGCAAAAGCTCAGCCTAGCAGACGGCATTACAAACGACGCGCAACTCCTAGGCCAGCCCAGATACCTGTGGCAGAACCGCCTAATCTAATGCCTCGTAGGAATGCTCGTCTTCCAATAGACACTCAGCACTCGAGGGAGAACACTATATTACTCGGTTCCATCGAGCACACCCTATGGGAGAACCCAAAAATCCACATTTTTGCCATCAGGATCACAAATGAGAGAATAAAGCTTACATTATTTTGAACCATTTCTTACATCACTTTTAATACAACATCATAGTATAATAATTATTAACATAACAGCGGAATGAAATCATATTATCAGAGTAGTAAACAATTTAATTGAACAGCGAAATATAAACATGTGATCAGAGTTATAGCGGAAATAAACCTCTATTAATGACATGATGAAGTATTGATATATAAACTATGACAACAGATTATTAAACTTCCATTTATAAAAGCATTTGGTGAGAGTTATAAATAACAACTACGATCGCAGCGTAAAGGAAATCCTCGCTGAGCCCACCAGGAGGAATCCACACACAAAGGTCAGCTCTAGCATCCACCTGTCACCTACAACAGGGGGAATAAAACCCTAAGTACTCAATTGTACTCAGCAAGACTTACTCGATAGGAGGAAAGAAAAGACTCCAAGGATATGCAAGGCTATTTGGCTTGTGGGTTGATTGCATTTGCAGGAAGTATTACTAAGTGTGCGTCCTTATATTGGATTTTTATTAATAGCCGCATTGGTTCATTAACTAACCATTCTATGTAAGCACCTATACTACTTTCAAGCAGGTGGTAAGCAATCAGATTTTCTTTGTCCATCTTCCATCTTTCATCTTTTAGTTCTTACTATGATGCTAAACCATAGACAAGCCGTACCGGATAACCCGACAATTCGCGAATCAATGCCCCTAGCTGGGTACCCCGAAAACACACACCCCGCTTGTACCCCAGGCACAAGCAAGACCAACCCATCACTCTCCTATCCCGGGTGTCCAGGTCCCCATCCAAACTGGGACTCCATGCCCCCGCCCCTAAGTCCCGGACTCAGTGTGGTGCAAGGACCTCCTCCACCAAAATAAAACCCTAACAGTCGGTCCGAAAAGAGTCGGAGCCACGATAAGAGAGTAACAAGTCTTCCAAGCGCCCATACACAAGTATGTGCTCGGAATAATAAGTCTATGACCTACCTAGAGTCATATGCAATGATCGGTCCTTAACCGACCAGACAGGGAAAAACAGTGTAACCAAGCTATGCCCCATGTCCACGGCGACACAACTCCTTACACTCACCAATACCCAAACCATATCCCTGCCTGGTCACCATTTTCCTTTCCACCATTTATATTTCAAGTGATGATCATACAATAACATATTTCCTATATCTCGCGAGTGACAGGCAATCACTCGACTTCTACCGGAGTCCTGTAGCATAGCAATCTACACGATCCTGTCATACTAGTAAGACTCATAGGATGAAGATATATATATATGCAAGTGGGTTTCATCCAACTCCTTAAAACTTAATGCACAAATATAATTTAAACTACAGAAAGTAGGGGTTATGCACCGGGGCTTGCCTGGGTAAAATATAACCAAAAGTTAGTATTTGCATCTTCAGATCATCCACCATCAACTGGATAGAAAGCCCATTGCATCATCTTTGGATTCCCAATCATCCTTCAATTGATCCGTGGATCCATCATCGTACCTATATGATATGCAATGCGATGCAATGCAAAGATATAATTAACCGACTGCAACGGTGACTTGTATAAATACGCTCTACGGCTCTTAAGTGAACGAGCTAGTTCTAACGACGACCGTACTTAGGCTACATATCCATGTTGTCGCATAAGACATTATTTCTCAACCATTCTTTTAGTTATATAAACCAACGGTGTTTCTTTATTCGTAATAGGACATCAATATTTATCTAGCAACTAATTATTCTAGAGCTACAAAAATTACAGTGAGCAGCTAATATTGCTAGGAACCTACTGTAAAGATTTCAGATCCAACTCTATTACCAATTTATCACGAAAGTTCCTATAAGTTTATATTTTGCAATATTAAGTATCTTAGATTAATTATATAGCTCCCAAAAATATTATCGAACTATGTGAACAAAATGTACTAATAGGTAGGTCCTAATTTTAGAGACCCAACAAAACTGGTTTTATCATTTTTGGATTCCTATACCATTTTATATTGATGTTACAATTCTATTCCCGAGACTTAATTAGCAATCGCTTTATAAAACTAAAGGGCCAGCGGCCCCACATCTGGCCCAACGACCAGCGAGTCGACCTAGCCCGTAGGCGGAGGGGTGCGATCAGCAGCCCAGGCAGGACTAGCGGATTGGCGCGCGGTGGCCCAGCAAGGCTCGTGGCACCCGGCGTGCGGCCCAATCGGTCAGGGCAGCCCAGGCGTGGACGGCCCAGCACACAGGCGACTAGCCAACCCAATGGGGTAGGCGGTGGCCCAACGCGGTAGGCGGCCCAGCAAGCAGGCAATGGCCCAGGCGCGGGGCGGTAGGCCGGCCCAGCCGGTCAAGCCCACAGGCATGGTGTGCATTTTGCAGAAGGAACCCCACGCTTTCCTCTATTCAACCCTAGACCCACAAGTACTATTAAAACTAGTCACGTATTTTTCACCGAAAACCCTGGACACAATTTATACTTCATTTCTTACCCTTCTTCCTTTGATATAGAGCAGAGGATGGGAACGGAACCGGCTGCTGATTGGAAGCGAACACGTCGCGGAGTCACAGGTCCGGCACGGACCGTGCAGACTCACGTACGTCCGCGAGGAGCCAGGCAACGGCGCGGTAGGCGCAGATGGAGGCGGCACGGCGCTGCGCGTACTAGCGCGAGGCCACGGTGACGCTGGCAGAGTGACCTCTCAGCAGCAAGCGGCAATGGAATGAAGGTGAGGCGGTTTGGACCACGACCGAGAAAGCTGGCCTGCCACAGCAGGGTCGGTGGTGACGCGATGAGGAGGCAGCGCCGCGGCACGAACATGGCATGCGCCGGTGCAGCAGAGGTAAGCAAAAGGCAGGGAGTCACGCATAGGCTTGGGTAGCGGGAATGGCTGTGGCCGTGGCGGAGGTGAAGTGGCGGGTGCTTCATCGACTCCAGGCAGCAGGTGCAACCGTGGCGCGAATGGAGGGGAAATCGCCATGGAGCAGCGAGCCACGGGCGCCGAACGGGAACGTGGTGTGGGGAGGAAGAGGAGGAGCAGCAGGCGTATTCAAGAAGCTAAGGGAAAGAAATAAAAGCAGCAGTGTCGGTAGCAGCGTGAAAGAAAAACAAGGGCAAGGCCTGAGCGAGTGCGGACGAACACGTGGTCCGGTCGCGCATGGGCTGTCGGGGAAGAAAAAGGAAAAGACGATGGGCGACAGTGACAGCCGTGTGACAAGGTACGCAGGCACGACAGCAGCAATAGAAAATTGAAGGAAAACAACGTGAAGACTTGGCTTGGCTTGCCTGTGCTGAAAAGTGCATTGATTGCTGCTGCTCCCATTAAAAATTCGGACAAGACCAAGATTAGACATGTGTAGACAAGGTTGCAGAGGAGCAGGTCAACTAACACAGTTACATGTTCATTGATTAAGAGTTACTACCGTAACATGTATATATATATACGTGTATATATATATATAACGGTTTACTACTTTACACAAATTGTAACGTCTAGGCACAGCAAAATTTCTGCAAACTCGCATTTAAATTGATTCAAAAGCTATATATATATATGTATATTGTTCTATTTATGAATGGGTTTTATTTTATTTATAAACGTTGCTTTTCATGCTTAATCTAATAGAACGAACCATTTGCTATCGATTGGCTTGAATTGCCGTTCGACATTCCTAATTATTTCTACGCAATGCGTAATTTAACTCAAGTGTTTATTCGAGTCCACAAAACTAAGTCACACAGGATTCGCTTATCACCTCCAGTCTGTTTTAAAATAAAAATCCGAGGAACTCGTTTTGAAAATTTTTCTTAGGCCTAAATTGCGGTGCTAAATAAGCTCGTAACACTAGGGGTGTTACAACCAATCCCCCTTAAAAAAGAATCTTGTCCCGAGATTCGAAGCAAGAACCAGAAGAGGGGAAACACGATTAAATTCGTAGATCAGGGATTACACGAAAGATTACATGACTTCGAATACTAAGCCACACAGGGAGCTAGGGATACATGGTTAAGAGCAACATAGTACAACCAAGACTTAATCCAGAAGTCGAGATAGACGAGGCCAGTGGAGAAACAACAAGATAATGATTATCCAAAACATGGCGTAGCACCAACAGATCCAGAAACAGTCAACTGAGAAGTAAAACATCATGAATCCTAAGACCAAACTAACTAAGAGAACTTGAACTTCTTTGGAACCTAGATCCTTTCTTCTCCTCAGATTACACCATCACCTCTGACTGATGAACCTAGCTTCACAATGTCGATTGAATTTCGTAGCTCTACTGTGAATGCGAGAGAATGAGAATGAAGAAGAAGAGCAAGGACCAAGGGTATCTTATATAGGCAAACGGAGAGGGAAAGCAACACACCGGAGGCGGAGGTAGTGGGGCTGGGGTACACAGACGGTGCATGCTGTGGGGATAAGGTTAGACATGGTGTGCTTCCTGCACGAGCGGCGGAGGGGGGGAAATAAAGGAGATGAGAGGGGGTCCGCTCAACGAGGCAGACATGCGGACGATCGTGTCACCAAAAGAAGAAGGAAGGAGAGGGAAGGGGAAATGAGGGGGGGTCCGGTACAGGGAACGAGGCGTGGGTAGGGAGCTGACTAGACGCCAAGAAAAGAAAAAACACACAGTGCACAAGGACGGTGAGTGTGGCACGATGCTGCGGCCACGCAAAAACGGAGAGCTAAAGACCCAATGCCGACAACGTTCGTAGGGCACTAGCGAAATGACCCAGCATGCATAGCATAGTCAACTAAACACAGGGCTTGGTACATGACATCCACTCAGACTTTCCTTACTACTCTTCTTTTTCTTTCCTTTACTCGACCACATCTGGCTTTCAAGTAGACTGAGACCATGTCATACTTTCTTCCTCCGAAACCACCTCTTGTTTACCTTGAAAGAACACTTCTGCATCACCCATTATGGATTTCCCGTTTGAACACCTGAACATTTCCAAGGAGAAAATTTATAGCAAAAGTGGTATGGCGGTGTAACTTGGTACAGGTACTTGGTCAACAACCTCGATACCAGCGCGTGCCGAGCAACGTCACATGTGGCAGCTGTTCCATAGAGAGCCCTTGGTTTCATCGTGGCACCATAAGCTTTTAACCAGGCAACTATTACCAACTTACATGCCATGAAGGCGGTGGGGTCATAGACCACAGAGTAAGGGGAGTATTGCAAGGGAAAATTCAAACAACAAAGGTTCTCTCCACAACAAGGGACAAGGAATCTAAATCCAATGACGGATTTGTTTTTAAAGAGATTCAAGTATTCTGTTGGGACATCCACAATTAGTCGATACAGTGTCCTATATTATCCAACCACGGCTGATCTACTGGTATCTGAATGACAACTTCTCTTGTAACTCACTTAACATCGCCCTTGGAAGCTTGGAGCACATCTAACGAGACTTTAAAGTAAATGAACGCAATAAACATAGCAAAATAACAAAATGCATGTTCCAACGATCTGATACGGGTACATCATACAGGCATTCAGGCTCCCATTCATGACATAGCATTCACCTACGGTCGAACGAGCTCAACAACTATGGACGACAACAACGGCAAGAGTACAATACTGGGGGACAGCAACGAAAAACACTACTACTATGGGTACAGTGTCCCAAGGCAACTAGTCTACATCCTCATGAGGCAACGACTGAGCGAGAGTAATCAAGGGTTCTTCTTCGGACACTTCCGAGGGTGGAGGTGCGGGCGGTGCTGCAACACTTATTCTTCTTCTTTCTGACGGGTGGGTAGGGATCCTGTCCAAAATCGGGGCATCCCGCCTTTCAGCAGCCAGCGTCCTCTGCTCGGCCCTAGTGACAAGATAGGCCACCCGTAGCTGATGGACATGCTGATCTTTAGCCTCCTTTAGAGCTTCCTCCATGGCAGCCTCCCGGCTCTCAGCAGCTGCAGCACTGGCATGCGCTTCGGCGAGCTACACCTGGAGCATCCGGTTGAAGACCTTGGCTTCCTCGGCGCACCAAAGGCACACCCTTAGCTCCAAGGCTTGATGGTCATACTGCTCATCTAGAGCGAGCAGGTACGTGGTCAAGTGCACCATGGTGGGACTATCCTCTTGCACATCTCGTCCTTGCAAAGCCTCCATGCGGGCCCTCCATGCCTGCCGATTCTTGTCCAAAGGAGGAAAGAACTGCATGGGGGTATAGGCAATGGGCTCCTCATAGATCTGGCAAAGGTACCGCAAGGCTTTGCGGGCCACAACCTGGTAGGTGTTGATGAAGCAAAACCCGGTTGCGGTCACACTCCAGGCTTCAGTGATGTCGGGAAACTCTTCACTCTTCCCGATGTAGACGGTAACCTCACACTACTCGGTGCCATGCTCCTCATACTCATGGCCCTCATACTTGGGGCGATCATTGACTTCGAGCTTTTGTAGGGTGGCATGCAGGATTCTAGGAAAACCCTCAACATTCAAATAGTAAGTACTAACCCAGGCTCCTGCCATCTTTGGCGGTGGTTGCAAGGAAGGCTGAGCAAAAGGCTAGCTCAAAGGAAAAGCTAAGCGAGCTAAAGTGCGTTGAGTGGTGGTACCAATGGCTAAGCCAGACTCTACTTATAAAGGTGGAGCGTTCAGTGGTCCTAGCGTAGTTCATAAGGGTTCCCGTGTGAGATCACTACGACGAATTGACCAACTTCTGCTCGTCCGAGGCGAGCGATGTGCGATGCCATTACTGACTAGTATGACTACAGGGCAAGGGTCCAACAAGAGCACAGAAAAGGGGTACAGAGAGATGTGGGTCATGACCAGTGTGAACCATGGGTGAACGCGAAACACAAAGCCATAGTGCGGACCTAACTCTAGAATAGGAATGAGTCAGACGTGCACAATACGGCACGCGTGACACATATGGATGGCGTATCTGCAAGTAATACGAGTACTACAATGCATAGGTAGGATATGCATGAATGCACGTCCTATACGTCCTTTCACTGTTGCCACATATAGGGCAACCATTCTTAGAATTTTGGCACATCGTTATCTCCCTATAACTAGTCGATACTATTGAACTATGCTCGAGTCAGTGTACCTGCAGAAAACTTGATCAAGCCTATCTAAGTCAGCAGAGTGCCATCTATCCTGGATACATAACTATAGTATTAGGGCTACTTATATAACTTCGCATATAAACGTCCTAACTTTTTGCAACAATGGGTTGTCAAATTTTAGTTTAGAAAATGTTTTTGAAGCTTTATTTCCTCATTTATGCTCCGATACCACCTGTGGCAGAACTGCCTAATCTAATGCCTCATAGGAATGCTCGTTTTCCATTAGACACTAAGCACTCGAGGGAGAACACTAAATTACTCGGTTCTGTCGGGCACACCCCAAGGGAGAACCCGAAAATCCATATTTTTGCCATCAGGATCACAAATGAGAGAATAAAGCTTACATCATTCTGAACCATTTCTTACATCACTTTTAATACAACATCAGAGTATAATAATTATTAACATAACAGCAGAATGAAATCATATTAGTTGTAAACAATTTAATTGAACAGCGGAATATAAACATGTGATCAGAGTTACAGCGGAAAAAAACCTCTATTAATGACATGATGAAGTATTGATATATAAACTACGACAATAGATTATTAAACTTCCATTTATAAAAGCATTTGGTGAGAGTTATAAATAACAACTATGATCGCAGCGTAAAGGAAATCCCCGCTGAGCCCACCAGGAGGAATCCACACACAAAGGTCAGCTCTAGCATCCACCTGTCACCTGCAACAGGGGGAATAAAACCCTGAGTACTCAATTGTACTCAGCAAGACTTACCCGATAGGAGGAAAGAAAAGACTCTAAGGATATGCAAGGCTATTTGGCTTGTGGGTTGATTGCATTTGCAGGAAGTATTACTAAGTGTGCGTCCTTATATTTGATTCTTATTAATAGCTGCATTGGTTCATTAACTAACCATTCTATGTAAGCACATATACTACTTTCAAGCAGGTGGTAAGCAATCAGATTTCCTTTGTCCATCTTCCATTTTTCATCTTTCAGTTCTTACTACGATGCTAAACCGTAGACAAGCCGTACCGGATAGCCCGGCGATTAGCGAATCAATGCCCCCAGCTGGGTACCCCGAAAACACACGCCCCGCTTGTACCCCAGGCACAAGCAGGACCAACCCATCACTCTCCTATCCTAGGTGTCCAGGTCCCCATCCAAACTGGGACTCCAAGCCCCCGCCCCTGAGTCCTGGACTCAGTGCGGTGCAAGGACCTCCTCCACCAAAATAAAACCCTAACAGTCGATCCGAAAAGAGCCAGAGCCGCAACAAGAGAGCAACAAGTCTTCCAAGCGCCCATACACAAGTATGTGCTTGGGATAATAAGTCTGTGACCTGCCTAGAGTCATATGCAACGATTGGTCCTTAACCGACCAGACAGGGAAAACAGTGTAACCAAGCTATGCCCCGTGTCCACGGCGACACAACTCCTTACACTCACCAATACCCAAACCATATCCCTGCCCGGTCACCATTTTCCTTTCCACCATTTATATTTCAAGTGATGATCATACAGTAACATATTTCCTATATCTCGCGAGTGACAGGCAATCACTCGACTTCTACCGAAGTCCTGTAGCATAGCAATCTACACGATCCTATCATACTAGTAAGACTCATAGGATAAAGATATATATATATATATATATGCAAGTGGGTTTCATCCAACTCCTTAAAACTTAATGCACAAATATAATTTAAACTGCAGAAAGTAGGGGTTATGCACCGGGGCTTGCCTGGGTAAAATATAACCAAAAGTTAGTATTTGCATCTTCATATCATCCACCATCAACTAGATAGAAAGCCCATTGCATCATCTTTAGATTCCCAATCATCCTTCAATTGATCCGTGGATCCATCATCGTACCTATATGATATGCAATGCGATGCAATGCAAAGATATAATTAATCGACTGCAACGGTGACTTATATAAATACCCTCTACGGCTCTCAAGTGAACGAGCTAGTTCTAACGACGACCGTACTTAGGCTACATATCCATGTTGTCACATAAGACGTTATTTCTCAACCATTCTTTTAGTTATATAAACCAACGATGTTTCTTTATTCGTAATAGGACATCATTATTTATCTAGCAACTAATTATTCTAGAGCTACAAAAATTATAGTGAGCAGCTAATATTGCTAGGAACCTACTGTAAAGATTTCAGATCCAACGCTATTACCAAATTATCACGAAAGTTCCTATAAATTTATATTTTTGCAATATTAAGTATCTTAGATTAATTATATAGCTCCCAAAAATATTATCAAACTATGTGAACAAAATGTACTAATAGATAGGTCCTAATCTTAGAGACCCAACAAAACTGGTTTTATCATTTTTGGATTCCTATACTATTTTATATTGATGTTACAATTTTATTCCCGAGACTCAATTAGCAATCGCTTTATAAAACTAAAGGGCCAGCGGCCCCACATCTGGCCCAACGACCAGCGAGTCGACCTGGCCCGTAGGCGGAGGGGTGCGATCAGTAGCCCAGGCGGGACCAGTGGATGGGCGCGCGGTGGCCCAGCAAGGCACGCGGCACCCGGCGTGTGGCCCAATCGGTCAGGGCAGCCTAGGCGCGGACGGCCCAACACGCAGGCGACCAACCAGCCCAATGGGGCAGGCGGTGGCCCAACTCAGTAGGCGGCCCAGCAAGCAGGCAATGGCCCAGGCGCGGGGCGGTAGGCCAGCCCAGCCGGTCAAGCCCACAGGCGCGGTGTGCATTTTGCAGAAAGAACCCCACGCTTTCCTCTATTCAACCCTAGACCCACAAGTACTATTAAAACTAGTCACGTATTTTTCGCCAAAAACCCTAGACACAATTTATACTTCATTTCTTACCCTACTTCCTTTGATACAGAGCAGAGGGTGGGAACAGAACCGGCTGCCGATTGGAAGCGGACGCGCCGCGGAGTCGCAGGTCCGGCACGGACCGTGTAGACTCACGTACGTCCGTGAGGAGCCAGGCAACGGTGCGGCAGGCGCGGATGGAGGCGGCACGGCACTGCGGGTACGAGCGCAAGGCTAAGGCGACGCTGGCAAAGTGACCTCTCAGCGGCAAGCGGTAATGGCATGAAGGCGAGGCGGTGCGGACCACGACCGAGAAAGCTAGCCTGCCACAGCGGGGTCGGTGGTGACGCGATGAGGAGGCAGCGCCGCAGCACGAACATGGCATGCGCTGGTGCAGCAAAGGTAAGCAAAAGGTAGGGAGTCGCGCGCAGGCTCGGGCAGTGGGAATGGTTGTGGCCGCGGCGGAGGTGAAGTGGTGGGTGCTTCACCGGCTCTAGGCAGCAGGTGCAACCGTGGCGCGAATGGAGGGGAAATCGCCGTGGAGCAGCGAGCCGCGGGCGCCGGACGGGAACGTGGTGTGGGGAGGAAGAGGAGGAGCAGCGCCGAGGAGCAGCAGGCGTATTCAAGAAGCCGAGGGAAAAAATAAAAGCAGCAGCATCGGTAGCAGCGCGAAAGAAAAACAAGGGCAAGGCCTGAGCGAGTGCAGACGAACACGTGGTCCGGTCGCGCGTGGGCTGCCGAGGAAGAAAAAGGAAAAGACGACGGGCGACAGTGACAGCCGTGTGACAAGGCACGTAGGCACGGCAGCAGCAATAGAAAATTGAAGGAAAACAGCGTGAAGACTTGGCTCGGCTTGCCTGTGCTGAAAAGTTCATTGATTGCTGCTGCTCCCATTAAAAATTCGGACAAGACCAAGATTAGACATGTGTAGACAAGGTTGCAGAGGAGCAGGTCAACTAACATAGTTACATGTTCATTGATTAAGAGTTACTGCCGTAACATGTATATATATATACGTGTACTTTACACAAATTATAACGTCTAGGCACAACAAAATTTCTGCAAACTCGCATTTAAATTGATTCAAAAGCTATATATATATATGTATATCCTTCTATTTATGAATGAGTTTTATTTTATTTATAAATGTTGCTTTTCATGCTTAATCTAATAGAACGAACTGTCTGCTATCGATTGGCTCGAATTGCCGTTCGACATTCCTAATTATTTCTATGCAATGCGTAATTTAACTCAAGTGTTTATTCGAGTCCACAAAACTAAGTCACACAGAATTCGCTTATCGCCTCCGGTCCGTTTTAAATTAAAAATCTGAGGAACTCGTTTTGAAAATTTTTCTTAGGCCTAAATCGCGGTGCTAAATAAGCTCGTAACACCAGGGCTATTACAATACCTAACGATAGGCCGAAAGAGCGATCTAGTCTCCGATCAGAAGGCCTGGCCAAGGAGGGGACGACGCTCGCTTCCGACTCCAACCAGCTTTTCCGACCAGAAGGCCTGGCCAAGGAGGGGATGACGCTCGCTTCCGACTCCGACCTAATTCTCCGACCAGGAATACACCGAACATCTGCTTATGGCTCTTCTTCGACCAGCACAGTCGGAGCCGACTAGGAACGACCGGTTGGGAACGCTCGCTCGGTGAGGACCCAAGAAATGAGGCAGAGTAGATAAGGTAAGGCTCTTAAGTCAACTGTAATACCAAAGACCGTACCCTGCACACCTATAGGATAGTACTGTCAGGCCATGCCAGAAGGGTGCTTTGCAACCTTCTGGACATGTCAGAACATGAATAGTGTTATAGGCGCTGATATTTATTCTACAGTATGGTAGGCACCGACATTTGCCATACCAGAAGAACACGATGGAGCATGCCACATGCATCTGGGCGTCAACAGTATTGTGGGCGCCGACAAATTGTATTATACCCGACGACGTCGGCAACAAGACTAGAAAACACATTCTCTCTCTCTCTCCTAAACTTGTAAGGCCGTCCCCTTCATCTATAAAAAGGGGATTCACTCTCTCCTAAAACGAGGATGATTCCGACTCACTTTCTCTACCTAGCTTTAGACATTCTAAGCACTCGAATAGCTCCACGGCTCTAGAATTCTAAAGCTACCCAGAGCATACGTTCTAAAACTTAGTGCACGTAGGAGCTCCCGTCACTCTTGGCCCATCGGTCCAGAGCCCGACCGAACCTCTAACACCCCCTTCTCATTCCAACTCGTTTGTAACCCCACAACAAACTTTGAGCACCTGGGCTCAGGAATAAAGTCATCGACCGACTCAAATTGGATGTAGGGCACATTGCCTGAACCAGTATAAACCCTATGTCATTGAGTGCTAGGCCATATCTGATCACAACGTACGGCAAAACGACAAATATTTACTTGTTGGTCACTTTTCGCACCAACAAGGATGCTACGGCTCAAAGGTGGCACTAACTAAAATAGATACCTCTAACGCATAATGTATTGGTATGCAACTTAATGTAGAAAAATAAGGCAATTAACTTACCACTCTATCCAAGATTGGTTCTGCCTCCACCTGCCTTCCTACACGAGTAGATTGGTCGTACGCCGTGTCTTCATCGTCGAAGGACTCGATGTTGGTGTAGTCATCTTCTATTCATTATAGCCTCAGCCTGCAACGTGTCGCACGTTGGTACCAAGCTTGGTACCATCTGAACTCACGATTCATGTGCGGCTCGTTGTTCTCATCCACGTTGTCATGCATCTGCTCCCATTACTCAATGTAGTACTGGTGGTGCTTCTCTTAGTCAAAAATCTTTTTATTCTTCTGACGATCCAACCTACACGTATGTTATCATTACTTGAATCCATGTACATGTCATTATATTAATGGAAATGGACCATCACGAGACATTTAAAATAAAAAAACACTTACTTGTGTAAGTCAACATCAGTCGAAAACGAAGCCGTTGGCCAAAGCTGTCTCACTCTAAATTGGCGTGCAACTCTATCTGGCAGGTGGAACTCGACAACATAGAAACAGATTAGAGGGCACCTCATCCTATAGAAGTCGTCGTCGCACCCACACATGTTGCTCAAATGAAAAGGAAGTGCTCCGTCTCCATTGTACAGATTAGAGGGTCGAAGTGTGCCTACTGACCCATTGATGGGGAAAACCCATGAGAGATGGGATCAACTAACACCCGACGCACAACCACATCCAAACATTGCAGCTGGCTCTTCATAGCCGGTCTCACATAGTTCTTCCACTGATCCGCACACCCAATTGGGATCATTCGCCTGAGGATGTTGGAAGAAGAACCTAGGTGTAGTTCACCCTCAACTGCAATGCCATCATCATCATCAGCTCCAAGGCAATGCAACTCCTCCCGAGCCCTTGTAACCATCTCACTAAATGAAGGCCTATTATTGAATAGCACAGGCATGCTTTGCATGTCAACAAACTCAACATATCCATAGTGATCGCATTCAACGGTGCCTCCATGATATATGGTCACTAGGTTATCCATCTACTTCAAACACATAATGAAACGCATATCCTTTAGTCCAAATTAGACGATAGATAGTACCTAACAAGTACTTTCTAACTACAAAATAAGTAAATAAGATAATAACTACGTGTATATATATAGTGTACTCATTAAATATCTAGATCCTATTTAGTTAACTAAATATATAACTACCTATCTAAGTAGCTATCTAACTATATCTATGTACCTATGTATCTATGTTTCTATCTATCTACATATCTATCTCACTAGATCACTAACTAAATCAACTACCTGAGTTATCACATTAACTAGTAAATAACAAATGCTAAAACTACTACACTACAATCAAAGCTAACTAAGTATGTACATTGCATATTCACAAATTTTACCTGTCCGACGACAGAGTCGTGGACATCGACGGAGTCGTAGCGGATGCCGAGATCGATGGCCCTAGGACGGAGTCGCAGCGGCCGGGCGGTGGCCCGGTCGAGCGATGTAGGGGCCGGGGCCGGGGCCGGCGGTGGCGCATGCGGGATGACCGGCGCTCTGCGCAGCGAGGCCGGGTGCGCGCAGGCACGACATGGCGCGGGCGCGGTGTCGCAGAACCGACCAACTTATAAGAATACAAGTATAATGGCAATCCGCAAGCGGTCGCACTGTCATACTTGAACCCATATAAACCCGGTAGTCCGTCGAGTACCACGACGGGTCTCGATAAACGATTTACAACAACCAAGATCGTACAGGATTCAACATGCATGCCACATATTACATAAAGTTCACAGATACTTTTCGTCATCAGAGTACGAATAAAAGTTATTACAAAACAAGTTTGATAAACAAAGCGGAAGCAAATAAGTTCGAGATAAAGTTTTCCAACATAGTTTAATACAGTGCCAAACCAGATCACGGTCCACAAAAGCAAGGATAGGAATTACTAAGGAAGCCTGCCCAAGGCTTACTCCTCATCCACAGCGGGATAGAAGCAACTCTTGCAATAACCATGATACACAGTGCCATCTGCAACAATGGGAAAATAAACCCTGAGTACGAGAAGGTACTCAGCTAGACTTACCCATCATGAACCAGAAATAAAACGACTCGAAGGATTATGCAAGGCTATATAAGTGGACGTAACTTGACAACATTTTTGCGAAAAAGGCGATTAACCGTTGTACAGTTGTGATTCTTTTATCAAGTTAATTATAACTATCCATTTCTAGGTTAGCAACTATCCTATGCCAAACATGTGGTATATTATTTAGAATCATACAATAGTAACCATAGCAAGTATTGTAATTCCATATTCATCTGAACCATCATGTTCATAACACAGTTACTACAATGTTGGAGCTAGCCAAGTTTCTCACTATCCGGGAGAGACGGCGATTCGAATCGATTTCAACCAGCTGGGAATTTATTCCTGACACAAACCCAGATCTATCAGCCATGATAGTCTTAGGTCACCTTTGGTACAACTCTGGTACACATTTCGCGGGTTCGTACTGCGCCGCACAATCTGGAACACCAGATGCCAGGATGCTCAGGTCAAGCCTGCCCTTGGGCTCAGTCTGATCGTTCCCCGGAAGGAGCGCACAACAGAACGATTCCCGGCCTGAGTTGAATTACTCGGCTTCGCGGTCGGAACGAGTTATCCGGCCAGCTAAGTGAGAGGTATGCGTTCAATCTTGTCAGAAGTTCCAACAACGGTACGGTCCTTGATCGACACAGACGGGGATAAGTCCACACCCAAGACCTCCATGCCTTGTTGCTTCCCTATCGACCTCCCGTCCGGTCTCAATTTACTTTTACCACATGGTTTTGTTCCACGATAGCAGATATAGCCAACCGTGCTCCGGTATCCACCTATATCTCGCAGGTGACAGGACATCACCCGACTTCTACCGGTCTAAGCATGGCTAAGCATATATTCGATCCTGGACCTATACCGGTTAAAGGGTTAATATCTGGACAAGGAATGTACATGCATCAAGTGGTTTCATTCAACTCTTATAACCTAATGCATCAATCATAAATACGTAAGTAAACATTTGTAAATTACTGGGAGACTTATAATGCTCCAGGGCTTGCCTCGCAGAAAGGAAGTAGGACGATGGTCAGGGCACTCCGGAAGCTCTTCAGGGTTCTGCTCCACGCCTTCGGGAGCTGCGGCTTGCGGATTCTCCTGCGGGTTCCCTTCCTCTGCTTCTTTGAATTCCAGTAACGTGATCTCTTCCTCCGATCCTAGATGCATGAGTATGGTATGAGTATTACGAATGCATAATGTTAACAAGTGCATCGCGTTGTTTGAGTAGGTGCATATCTCTTCTCAATTATTACTTAACTATTTCTACAATGCATCGACTAGGCCATAAACAGTATCTACTTGTTTCACTCATAACTGGAGTTCTACAAATCCGAAAACAGTGATCTTGGACTTTCTGGAAAGCTCATCAAATTTTCTACAACTTTGTTATTAACCATTTTTATAGTCTACATCAGTTTCAACATGTAACTCCTCATACTCTAGAATCAGTCCAGAAATGTGTTAACATGCAATATAAAGTAAGAATATTTCTACACCAGGTAATCATTCAAAATTTAACAACATATAACCTACCAATAGTGTAAGCATACCAAATACAGTTAAGATGATATAATGGCAAAGCCCAAACTATTTATTAAATTGCCTTTATTATTTTATTTAGATATCTAGGTTAAATAATAAATATATATCAGATGTGCTTAATAAATTCTCAAAAATTTACAGAGCCTTACTAATGCTATCAAAGGACTACTATAAAAATTTCAGGTCATTTTCCTAAGTAGAACATTCTATACAAAAATGATAAGGAAGCAAGGCTTGAATTAACATAAATGGAAAATCCTATTGAAAAGTGTCAAGCAACAGATTTCTTATTTTTCCTAACATCCATATGGTACTAGTATCACCTCCAACAAATTTCATGAATTTTGGACTCATAATTAATTTATAAAAATTCATGCAAGGATTAACTATTTATAAAAGAAAAATCTATAACTATAGATCTACACATGCACTGGTCCTCAAATTTTTATCCAAGCTCATATATAACAAGAATAGCTTACCACAAAAATTTCATAATTTTTGGAGCACAGGAACTCTAGATATAAAATAAACAAATTTAAATGCATTCAAAAGCACTTTTGAAATCCCTATTTAAATCTCCAGAAATTTCTACTGTTGAAACCAAGAACATATTTTTCCTAAATACTAAACTTCCTAAGGAACACAACCATATTTATTTCAACATTTTATGAGCTACCAAACTGCAGATACAAAAATAACAAAACAAATCAAAAACTGGATTCAAAATGAGTTAGCCCTCTCTACTGCTGTCGCTGACAGGTGGGACCCGCTGGTCAGGGGACCCCACGCGTCAGTGACACGGAACAGGGCAGCGGCGCTGTGCGGTGCTGGCGCGGCCAGAGCTCGCCGACGGCGAGGTTGCCGGTGGTGACATCATCACTACGCGATCTACTTGACCTAGCGCATCTATTGAGCCACTTGGCCGGCCCTATTATCGACAGTAAGGACGACGGCGGCGGCAATGGCGGAGCGGCGAGGCTGGACCACGGCAAAACACCGGCGACGTCCTCGGTGGCCCGATCTAAGGCTCGGACGAGCACCGGGGTACTACGGCGGACCTAGCGCGCTAGCTAACGCTTGGAGAGGGGGACTGTGGCGGCGTGGCCACGACGACGGGGCTCACGGCGGAACTCCGGCGAGCCTGTGCACGTGGCTGGAGCTTACCGAGCGTGGTCAGCGGGCACGGGCGGGTGCGGTGAGTCGCTGCGATGATGGTGGAGAGGTTGCGGTGGCGATTGAGTGGCTAGGCGTGGGCTGGTGCCGTCAATGGCGACGGTGGCGCTGCTACTGTGCTTGCGGGCGCTACGAACGGCGAAGGAGACCGAGGTGAAGTGGAAATGGAGCGTGGCTGAGTGCGGGCGGTTGCTGGGGACTTGAAGGCGCGCTCGGGCGCGGCGTGGCCTGCGCGGACAGACCGGCGGCAACGCGCGGCCGTTTCCCGCGCCACGCGGCGTGCGAAGCCTGAAGCCGGTCGGCCATGACGCCGCGATTCAGTTCGTCAGTTAAGTCCCGATCAGTGCCTGACAGCGCGTTTTCGAAACGGTTTATCGGCTAATCGGTGGCTCCAACTCGTAAATGATCTAAATGACTTTCATAGTCCTAAGTACCAGCTACAAATGTTGTTCAATCACCTCGTGCTAATTCGCAACATAGACAGAGTAATCTCGTGCCCAACCTTGGCTGTCAGTCGGCCAGTTGATCAAATACTTCGAAAAAATTTCTTAAGTGTTGAAGGCTGGATTTGCTGGTTTTTGTGGGACCCATTCAAGCATGTTAGAAGCAAAATCAGTCCATGACATAAAAATAAAAGTTGTTCCTTATGTCAAACACTACAACTTTGCTTTAGTGAACTCCTCCATGCAAGGTCCCTAACACCTAGTTCAACTTTAGTCAAACTTGTCACTTTGAAATCATGATGCACATTCAAACCATGGCTAAATGACCAAACTAGCCCTAGCCCTAAATACCAAAGTTGTTCATGATGATACCCTAAGCATGTTAAAACAATTTGCAAGGTCATTTAAGCATTTCAAGTAGTAGTCACTCATATAGCTATTCAGGTCAACACATGAAATAACACTTAAATGCTTTGATCAAGAAATGTGGCCTTCATGAACAAAGTTCCTTTAGTTAACCTAAGTGTAGCTAAGGTGTTGTAGTGACTAGCACTACCCACATGCATTCATTTATACATGATCATATGCATATGTTCTAAGAAACATGAAATAACAAGCAATGTTTCATATGTGTCGATCAAATGTTTCAATTGTAAACGATGATTTATGGATGCTTGATGTTCATGCTCATGTTATGCAAGTCAAGTTATGCAAGGCTAACACCCGAGGTGTTACAGCCCCTCCCCCTTATAAAAATCTCGTCCCGAGATTTGCAAGACCTACCATTCTTGGAAAAAGGCGGGATAAACTTCTTGCAGATAATCTTCTCTTTCCCATGTAGCATCTTGTTCACTATGATTGTTCCACACCACTTTATAAAACTTAATGATCTTACTCCTGGTTACTCTCTCCATCACTTCCAATACTCGAATTGGCTTTTCTTCATAAGTCAAATCTGATTGAAGTTGTACGTTGGTGGGTGCAATAGCTTCTTCCGGTACTCGAAGACATTTCTTTAGCTGAGAAACATAGAACACATCAAAGATTGCACTCATCTCTGGTGGTAGCTGTAGCTTGTACGCAACATTTCCCTTTCGTTCCAAAATTTTGTATGGCCCTACATATCTTGGTGAAAGCTTCTTTTTCATCCCAAATCTCTTCACACCTTTCATGGGTGATACTCTCAAGTACACATAGTCACTTACTTCAAAAGTTAGTGGTCTTCTTCTTCTATCGGCATAACTCTTCTGTCTTGATTGAGCTGCCTTCATGTGTTGTTGGATGATACGTACTTGTTCTTCGGCTTCATTGACAAAATCAATACCAAAATATCTCCTTTCACCGGGCTCAATCCAATTCAATGGAGTTCTGCACTTTCTGCCATACAAGGCTTCAAATGGAGCCATTTTGATACTCGCTTGATAACTGTTGTTATAGGAGAATTCAGCTAAAGGTAACCATTTCTCCCATGACCCTTTTGAAGATATAACACAAGCTCTAAGTAAATCTTCTAGGATTTGGTTTACTCTCTCCGTCTGTCCTGAAGTTTGCGGATGATAAGCTGAACTCCTGATTAGTTTGGTTCCCAAAGCTTGGTGTAAGTGTTCCCAGAAACGAGCTATGAACTGCGGTCCTCTATCCGATATTATGGTCCGGGGTACTCCATGCAACTTCACGATCTGGGAAACATATAACTCAGAATATTTACCCGCGTGATATGTTGTGTGAACTGGTACAAAATGGGCTGACTTGGTGAGACGATCAACAATGACCCAGATTGAATCGTGACCTTGGGGCGTTGTTGGAAGGCCTGTGATAAAGTCCATACTGATCTCCTCCCATTTCCATCCTGGGATAGGTAGTGGCTGAAGTAATCCAGTGGTTTTCATATGGACGGCTTTCACTCTACTGCAGTTATCACACCTTGCAACATAGGCTGCGATCTCTTTCTTCATCTTAGTCCACCAAAAACAGGTTTTCAAGTCTTGATACATCTTACTACTACCCGGGTGGATAGACAATTTGGAGGAGTGAGCTTCTTCTAAAATTTGATTCCTTAGCTCTCGGTCTTTCGGCACCACTAGCCGGTCCTCAAACCATAATACACCTCTTTCGTCCAATCTAAAGTGTTTTGTTTCTTGCTCTTGCATTTTTCTCTTGATGTGACTTATTCCTACATCTGTCTGCTGTAGCTCTATGATTCGGCCCTCAAGCGAACAACTGATTGTGATATTGTGGAGTACGGCAGGATGTAGCAAGTTGAATCCATCTTCCAATAGTACTTCCATAGTGTTGCAATGGGACTTCCGACTAAGTGCATCAGCTACTACATTTGCTTTACCCGGATGGTAATGCACTTCCAAATTATAATCCTTAATCAATTCCAACCATCTACGTTGTCTCATGTTCAGTTCTGGCTGGGTAAAGATATACTTGAGGCTTTTGTGGTCAGTATAGATATGACATACATTGCCCAACAAGTAATGTCTCCATATCTTTAGTGCATGGACAACGGCTGCAAGTTCCAAATCATGTGTAGGGTAGTTGACTTCATGTTTTCTCAGTTGCCGAGAGGCATATGCAATTACTCTCCCTTCTTGCATAAGTACACATCCCAAACCTATTCCTGATGCATCACAAAATACATCAAAAGGCTTTTCAATGTCTGGTTGTGCTAGCACTGGTGCTGTAGTCAACAAAGTTCTGAGGGTGTGAAAAGTTGTTTCACATTCTGGTGTCCACTTGTATTTCTCATCTTTCTGAAGTAGTCTGGTCATAGGCTTAGCTATCTTTGAGAAGTCTGGAATAAACCGACGATAGTATCCTGCTAACCCTAGGAAACTCCAAACTTCATGCACCGAGGTTGGGGCTTTCCAATCCATGACCTCTTGCACTTTTGATGGGTCTACTGAGATTCCATCTCTGGATAAAATGTGACCTAAGAAAGGCACTTTGCTCATCCAAAATTCACATTTGCTAAACTTGGCATATAGCTTATGTTCCCTCAGTCTGGATAGGACAATCCTCAGATGCTCTTCATGATCTGACTCAGTTTCTGAATAAACCAATATGTCATCGATAAACACGACCACGAACTTATCAAGTTCGGGCATGAATACCGAGTTCATTAGGTACATGAAATAGGCTGGAGCATTTGTTAGTCCGAAAGACATAACCAAATACTCGTATAAGCCGTACCTAGTAGAGAAAGCAGTCTTTGGTATATCCTCCGGTCTGATCTTTATCTGATGGTAACCTGATCTTAAGTCAATTTTGGAGAATACTTTTGCCTTCGCTAGCTGATCGAACAAGATGTCGATGCGGGGTAACGGATATTTGTTCTTGATGGTCACAGCATTGAGTGGTCTGTAATCTACACACATCCTCAGTGACTTATCCTTCTTTTTCACAAACAATGCTGGACATCCCCACGGAGATGAGCTAGGTTGGATAAGACCTTTGTCCAATAGATCTTGCAATTGAACTTTAAGTTCTGCTAACTCATTGGGTGGCATTCTATAGGGCCTTCTGGATATGGGTGCGGTACCTGGCACTAATTCGATCTTAAATTCCACATCCCTATCCGGTGGTAGACCTGGTAATTCCTCTGGAAATATATCCGGAAACTCACAAACCACTGGGATATCACATATGGTGGTGGCTTGGATAGCACAGGCTAAATGTTGGGGTTCGAAATCGTGGGAGAGTGGAACTAGAAAAACATTCCCTCCCGTGGGTTCTCTCAACATGATAGTACGGGGGCTGGTGTCAATAAGAGCACCATGATACTTCATCCAATTCATGCCTAAGATTACACTTATCGACAATCCCGGCAATATTATCAAATCTGTGGTGTACTCCCGCCCTTGTATCAAGATGAGTACATTTTTGACTATCTTTTTGGTAGTAACAGTTCCCCCTGCTGAACTTATGTTAAAACCCCCTTTTCTTACTTCAATTATTTCTTGATCATGTCTAGATGCAAATGCTTGACTCATAAATGAATGAGAAGCTCCCGAATCAAATAAAACAACAGCGGGATGCTTGTTGACAAGAAACATACCAGCCGTGACAACTTCTCCGGCGGGCACTTCCTCCACAGCGGTATAATGCACTTGTCCCTGACGTGCCCTGGCATTCATCTGCCTTTGATTGTTCTGATTTGGGTTGCCATTCCTCTTGGGGTGGGGGCACTCCTTGGACCAATGACCCAGTTGGTTGCAGTTGAAACAAGGTTGATTACTTTTGAATCCGGTGGAGCTGTCCTGATTACCATTCCCTTTTGGTAAGGCAATAGTGAACGCCTTACGAAACGGTTTCTGTGGCCTGTTATTCTGAGCTTTCGGTGGTGGAGGCCTGAACTTGGATGCAGGTGGACGAAATGGTGGCCTAGCTGCGATAGGCGCTTTTGACTGAAAAGATCCGGATGCACTGGCCTCATATGCCCTCTTACGACCCTTAGCAACTGCATGCAGGTTGTTGTGGTTTTCTTGGGTCAAGGCATCACTAATAAACTCATTGTACGTGGCACATTGAGAATTTGCCATAGTCTTCATTAATTTGGTACCCAAACCTCGCTTGAAACTCTCAATCTTTTTCTCTTCAGTATCCACAAAACTTGGAGCATATCTTGACAAGTTGTTGAATGCGTGCATATATTCTGTGAGTGACTTGGTTCCCTGAGTGAGCCTCATAAATTCGGCTGCTTTCATGCGCATCAGGCCCGGGGGAATATGGTGTCCCCTAAAAGCCAGCTTGAATTGATCCCAGGTCACTCTCGCATTAGCAGGCAGAGACGACAGAAAGTGCGTCCACCAGATTCCTGCTGGTCCTTGCAGCTGATGAGAAGCATATTCAGCTTTGAGGTGCTCGGTGACCCTTAGCAGACGAAATTTCTGCTCGATGGTATTCAGCCACTCATTGGCCTACAGTGGTTCCTCAGCCACCTTGAAGATCGGAGGCTTCGTGTCCAGAAACTCCTTGAATGTACTGTGCTGATTTGGCTTGGCCCCTGGTTGCTGTGGGTGGCCACGAGCAGTGTTTTGCGCGATGAGGCGCAAAGCTTCTTCCATTGTCCTCTGGCTACCCAGGAACTGGGTAAAGAATTCCTGAGCAGATGGTGGCGGTGGGGGTGGCAAGTCATCATGGTTGCCATCCTGGCTGCTGCTAGCTCCTGCACGGGTGCGCGTCATCTGCGAAGTTGCAACAATAAGCGATTATGGGTCGATGCCAAGAGATTGCAGACGAATTAGGTACTCATGCCAAACTGAAATTACTGGAGAAAAATTCTCGAAAGCACAATAAAAACAGAGGCATAATAATTCATTCTCGCAACATGACATCGCCAATTTGACCACTTATCGTGCTCATAACGCATGCAATTTAAAGCGTGATGACCGACAAGGAACTGGAATTGCATCAATGTTTACCCAAACGTGCAATTTAACATTACAGGATAGTCTGGTTACTAATGCCAAATTCCAACTACAGGTTCATTACATAAATAAAGGTGATACATTAGTCTTCCCACTACACGCTAAGTGATCTAATCCTCATCATGATCACTATCGAGGTCAGACGCAGAATCATCTCCTTCCCCAGGTTCTATTTCTTCTTCAGGTGCCACTTCTTCTTCTTCCTCGTACCCCTCTAGACCCATTTCTGCGGCTCCAGGTGGTACATAAGGGTGGAGCTGATTGTGCAGTAGGTGAACTTCTTCATGCAGATTATCATTGTATCCCTCCGCATTGGCCAGCTGTTGTTCCAGCTCAAACTGTCGAGCTCTCAGGACATCTTCCCTAGACCAAGCTGCATTTTGCTGGTGAGTTAACCGAGTCATTTCTTCAGTGAGCCTCTCTATCTCGGCGTCGTGCTCCCTCTGAAGCTGACGTCGGTCTTCACGGGCATGACCAAGAGCACCAGACACACGTCTGAGGCTACCCTCAACTCCATCTAACACTCTCATCACTGCGAACATGGCGCTCATTGCAGGGCTATCGCTGTTCTGCCCTTCTGCTGCACCAATTTCCAAGGGTCTTCCTCTTGCCTGCTGCCATGAGTCAGTGAAGGGATTACCTCTTGGAAAGACTCCAACCATAGCGGCTGCCAGTTCCTGAGGAAAACGTTCCATGATATTCCTCAAGATTCCAAAGGCTGCCCTGCCAGCTGCTTCCTCAGCAGTCCTGCCAGTCGACTCATAACACCAGCCTGTCCACTCTGAATCGTCACCTCGGGGACGGACAACGGCCTCCACAGTAACTAAGAGACCTTCTCCCAACCGCTCATTTGCCCATAAGTAGCGGGGTTCCATTCCATCGGGATAACCTACATAGCTGAGCACTCTCCACAAGAGGGTAGGCATCCCAAACTCTCCAAGGAACGTGTGACATTGACGGGTACGTGGAGCAAGCTGACGGCTAGGAGCTCTGCCTCCGGTGGATTTGCGAGCAGTCTGCTTGGTGCGTGCCATCTGCACCATCAACATGTACCCTTTTGTGAGACAATGCCATAATGGATAAGAGTTACATAACCGAGTAAGAATCTTTATAAGGGGAGGAACAATTGTAATTATGTGAATGGTATTTTAACATGATGCATGCTCGTGCCGTACGTCCTCACAAACTTAGGAAAAATTTGTTTCTAACGGTAGACACGGTGGCATACATACGTTCTCTCATATAGATCGTAACTAGTCGAACTACACGTTTCGTTGTTAGTGTACCTGCATAAGATTTCATTTCAGCCCTAAACCCATAATGAATATGCAGAATGTAATTGTAAATACTTCCATATATGTATACCCATACATATACTTCCATATCAATTTACCCGACAAGAATTTAAACCCACAATTAAATACGTACCATATACACATGCAAACATGCATACATAGCCGTACCAAAACTAACTCTTCCCGACCGCACGCTCACATCTTGCGGTCATACTCTCATCTTACCTTGGCGTAGAGGCATTTGATCCATACACTACCACTCAAGTGAATGGCATCCATACTATAGCACGCCGTATGGACGACGAAGTAAAAACCCCCATGTTAGTACTTAAATAGCCACCTATTAGTCCTTAATTTGGGCATAAGGAAAGTGATCATTGGCACACTTTAGATTTCAAATACCTATTATATAACTAATAGTTGCTAGAGAAGGGTTTTTGGAAAACAAAAACTTTTGTTTTTAAATACACTTGTGACAATTAACGTTGAATCTTGCTCTGATACCAGCTGTCGCAGAACCGACCAATTTATAAGAATATAAGTATAATGGCAATCCGCAAGCGGTCGCACTGTCATACTTGAACCCATATAAACCCGGTAGTCCGTCGAGTACCACGACGGGTCTCGATAAACGATTTACAACAACCAAGATCGTACAGGATTCAACATGCATGCCACATATTACATAAAGTTCACAGATACTTTTCATCATCAGAGTACGAATAAAAGTTATTACAAAACAAGTTTGATAAACAAAGCGGAAGCAAATAAGTTCGAGATAAAGTTTTCCAACATAGTTTAATACAGTGCCAAACCAGATCACGGTCCACAAAAGCAAGGATAGGAATTACTAAGGAAGCCTGCCCAAGGCTTACTCCTCATCCACAGCGGGATAGAAGCAACTCTTGCAATAACCATGATACACAGTGCCATCTGCAACAATGGGAAAATAAACCCTGAGTACGAGAAGGTACTCAGCTAGACTTACCCGTCATGAACCAGAAATAAAACGACTCCAAGGATTATGCAAGGCTGTATAAGTGGACGTAACTTGACAACATTTTTGCGAAAAAGGCGATTAACCGTTGTACAGTTGTGATTCTTTTATCAAGTTAATTATAACTATCCATTTCTAGGTTAGCAACTATCCTATGCCAAACATGTGGTATATTATTTAGAATCATACAATAGTAACCATAGCAAGTATTGTAATTCCATATTCATCTGAACCATCATGTTCATAACACAGTTACTACGATGTTGGAGCTAGCCAAGTTTCTCACTATCCGGGAGAGACGGCGATTCGAATCGATTTCAACCAGCTGGGAATTTATTCCTGACACAAACCCAGATCTATCAGCCACGATAGTCTTAGGTCACCTTTGGTACAACTCCGGTACACATTTCGCGGGTTCGTACTGCGCCGCACAATCTGGAACACCAGATGCCAGGATGCTCAGGTCAAGCCTGCCCTTGGGCTCAGTCTGATCGTTCCCCGGAAGGAGCGCACAACAGAACGATTCCCGGCCTGAGTTGAATTACTCGGCTTCACGGTCGGAACGAGTTATCCGGCCAGCTAAGTGAGAGGCATGCGTTCAATCTTGTCAGAAGTTCCAACAACGGTACGGTCCTTGATCGACACAGACGGGGATAAGTCCACACCCAAGACCTCCATGCCTTGTTGCTTCCCTATCGACCTCCCGTCCGGTCTCAATTTACTTTTACCACATGGTTCTGTTCCACGATAGCAGATATAGCCAACCGTGCTCCGGTATCCACCTATATCTCGCAGGTGACAGGACATCACCCGACTTCTACCGGTCTAAGCATGGCTAAGCATATATTCGATCCTGGACCTATACCGGTTAAAGGGTTAATATCTGGACAAGGAATGTACATGCATCAAGTGGTTTCATTCAACTCTTATAACCTAATGCATCAATCATAAATACGTAAGTAAACATTTGTAAATTACTGGGAGACTTATAATGCTCCGGGGCTTGCCTCGCAGAAAGGAAGTAGGATGATGGTCAGGGCACTCCGGAAGCTCTTCAGGGTTCTGCTCCACGCCTTCGGGAGCTGCGGCTTGCGGATTCTCCTGCGGGTTCCCTTCCTCTGCTTCTTTGAATTCCAGTAATGTGATCTCTTCCTCCGATCCTAGATGCATGAGTATGGTATGAGTATTACGAATGCATAATGTTAACAAGTGCATCGCGTTGTTTGAGTAGGTGCATATCTCTTCTCAATTATTACTTAACTATTTCTACAATGCATCGACTAGGCCATAAACAGTATCTACTTGTTTCACTCATAACTGGAGTTCTACAAATCCGAAAACAGTGATCTTAGACTTTCTGGAAAGCTCATCAAATTTTCTACAACTTTGTTATTAACCATTTTTACAGTCTACATCAGTTTCAACATGTAACTCCTCATACTCTAGAATCAGTCCAGAAATGTGTTAACATGCAATATAAAGTAAGAATATTTCTACACCAGGTAATCATTCAAAATTTAACAACATATAACCTACCAACAGTGTAAGCATACCAAATACAGTTAAGATGATATAATGGCAAAGCCCAAACTATTTATTAAATTGCCTTTATTATTTTATTTAGATATCTAGGTTAAATAATAAATATATATCAGATGTGCTTAATAAATTCTCAAAAATTTACAGAGCCTTACTAATGCTATCAAAGGACTACTATAAAAATTTCAGGTCATTTTCCTAAGTAGAACATTCTATACAAAAATGATAAGGAAGCAAGGCTTGAATTAACATAAATGGAAAATCCTATTGAAAAGTGTCAAGCAACAGATTTCTTATTTTTCCTAACATCCATATGGTACTAGTATCACCTCCAACAAATTTCATGAATTTTGGACTCATAATTAATTTATAAAAATTCATGCAAGGATTAACTATTTATAAAAGAAAAATCTATAACTATAGATCTACACATGCACTGGTCCTCAAATTTTTATCCAAGCTCATATATAACAAGAATAGCTTACCACAAAAATTTCATAATTTTTGGAGCACAGGAACTCTAGATATAAAATAAACAAATTTAAATGCATTCAAAAGCACTTTTGAAATCCCTATTTAAATCTCCAGAAATTTCTACTGTTGAAACCAAGAACATATTTTTCCTAAATACTACACTTCCTAAGGAACACAACCATATTTATTTCAACATTTTATGAGCTACCAAACTGCAGATACAAAAATAACAAAACAAATCAAAAACTGGATTCAAAATGAGTTAGCCCTCTCTACTGCTGTCGCTGACAGGTGGGACCCGCTGGTCAGGGGACCCCACGCGTCAGTGACACGGAACAGGGCAGCGGCGCTGCGCGGTGCTGGCGCGGCCAGAGCTCGCCGACGGTGAGGTTGCCGGCGGTGACATCATCACTACGCGATCTACTTGACCTAGCGCATCTATTGAGCCACTTGGCCGGCCCTATTGTCGACGGTAAGGACGACGGCGGCGGCAATGGCGGAGCGGCGAGGCTGGACCACGGCAAAACGCCGGCGATGTCCTCGGTGGCCCGATCTAAGGCTCGACGAGCACCGGGGTACTACGGCGGACCTAGCGCGCTAGCTAACGCTTGGAGAGGGGGACTGTGGCGGCGTGGCCACGACGACGGGGCTCACGGCGGAACTCCGGCGAGCCTGTGCACGCGGCTGGAGCTTACCGAGCGTGGTCAGCGGGCACGGGCGGGTGCGGTGAGTCGCTGCGATGATGGTGGAGAGGTTGCGGTGGCGATTAAGTGGCTAGGCGTGGGCTGGTGCCGTCAATGGCGACAGTGGCGCTGCTGCTGTGCTTGCGGGCGCTGCGAACGGCGAAGGAGACCGAGGTGAAGTGGAAATGGAGCGTGGCTGAGTGCGGGCGGTTACTGGGGACTTGAAGGCGCGCTCGGGCGCGGCGTGGCCTGCGCGGACAGACCGGCGGCGACGCGCGGCCGTTTCCCGCGCCACGCGGCGTGCGAAGCCTAAAGCCGGTCGGCCATGACGCCGCGATTCAGTTCGTCAGTTAAGTCCCGATCAGTGCCTGACAGCGTGTTTTCGAAACGGTTTATCGGCTAATCGGTGGCTCCAACTCGTAAATGATCTAAATGACTTTCGTAGTCCTAAGTACCAGCTACAAATGTTGTTCAATCACCTCGTGCTAAATCGCAACATAGACGGAGTAATCTCGTGCCCAACCTTGGCTGTCAGTCGGCCAGTTGATCAAATACTTCGAAAAAATTTCTTAAGTGTTGAAGGCTGGATTTGCTGGTTTTTGTGGGACCCATTCAAGCATGTTAGAAGCAAAATCAGTCCATGACATAAAAATAAAAGTTGTTCCTTATGTCAAACACTACAACTTTGCTTTAGTGAACTCCTCCATGAAAGGTCCCTAACACCTAGTCCAACTTTAGTCAAACTTGTCACTTTGAAATCATGATGCACATTCAAACCATGGCTAAATGACCAAACTAGCCCTAGCCCTAAATACCAAAGTTGTTCATGATGATACCCTAAGCATGTTAAAATAATTTGCAAGGTCATTTAAGCATTTCAAGTAGTAGTCACTCATATAGCTATTCAGGTCAACACATGAAATAACACTTAAATGCTTTGATCAAGAAATGTGGCCTTCATGAACAAAGTTCCTTTAGTTAACCTAAGTGTAGCTAAGGTGTTGTAGTGACTAGCACTACCCACATGCATTCATTTATACATGATCATATGCATATGTTCTAAGAAACATGAAATAACAAGCAATGTTTCATATGTGTCGATCAAATGTTTCAATTGTAAATGATGATTTATGGATGCTTGATGTTCATGCTCATGTTATGCAAGTCAAGTTATGCAAGGCTAACACCCGAGGTGTTACACGCGGCGGGCACCTGCACGGGTGGCGTGGCGGGCGAGACCGGGCGCCGTCGTGGGCGGCACGACGGGCTCCTACGCGGGCGGCACGACGGGCGAGGCCAGGCGCGGTGGACGCCAGGGGCGCGGGCACGGGCATGGGCGTGAACAGCGGCGGTGCGCTAGTTCAGGGCGAGAGAGAGAGAGGAAGAGAGAAAGAAAGGGAGGGCTCATACGTAAGATAGGCTTGGCGCCAAGAACCACGGCACCAAGATCTACGGCACCGAGCTGCCTGTCAAGTCATCGTCACGTCTACGTCGAGCCTAAGACCTCAGCGCCAGCAACGATGACGGCGAGACGTGTAAGCTCGGCGCCAGTAACGATGGCGCCGAGCTATGGGTCAAGATTTTGAAATCATACCTCCGGATGCATAGGCCCCGTTCGGCTTGCTGAATCTTGGCTGAAATTGGCTGAAAAATACTGTTTTTGCTGAAATGTTGCGAGAGAAAAATATTGTTCTAATTGAAAAAAGAAGCCGAACAAGCCGGGTATAGGGTAAGCGGAACGGAGCCATATTTGTGAAAAAATTTAAAAAAAAAGGCTAAAAAAAATTCGGGCGTGCTGCGTGCGTGCGCCTGTTTGTGTTTAGCGGGTTGGGCTGGGCCTTCTAGCCTCTTTTGCAGAAACCCGCCAGATGGGCTGGAATCTAGCCCAATCATCAAAACGAGGTAGCAGCCCAATCAAGGGACCAGCCTCCCCTCCCACTCGCCGCACCGGCCATTTCTTCCCTCCGCCGCCGCCGCCGGGGCCTTCCTCCCTCTCCCTCCTTCCTTGCCTTTGCCAGATTCGCCGCCGCACGCTGCAGCTCAGGCAG